>NC_081523.1:626439-706439 GCF_030273125.1 Centropristis striata
AATTGAGCAAAAAAGACACGAAATGACCAGAAAAGACACGAAATGACCAAAGAAAAGACACAAATTGACCAAAAAAGACATAAAATGACTAAAAAAGACACAAAATGTCAAAAAAGAAACAAAATGTCAAAAAAGAAACAAAATGACCAAAAAAGACACAAAATGACCAAAAAAAGACACAAATTGACCAAAAAAGACACAAAATGACCAAAAAAGACACAAATTGACCACAAAATGATCAAAAAAAGACACGAAATGACAAAAAACCCCACAATGACCAAAAAAAGACATTAAGTGACCAAAAAGACTAAAACACATGAACACATGAACACTTTAACACAGTGGAGACAGAGCTGACTTCCAAAATGATTTGGCGACCCCCAGAAATCATCTCGCGACCCCAATTGGGGTCCCGACCCCAAGGTTGAGAATAGCTGCTCTATAGAACCTGTTCTTCTAAAGTTAAAGCTCCTGAAGAAGACAAAGAGGAGCTGTTTAAAGCTGTCAGACATCTTTATTATTATATAATTATTATATAATATATTCCATTCAGAAAGTCTCTCAGGTTGACAGATATTTTTACTTGCTGCGTCTGAGAATAAACGCTGCTGTCGGCTTTGTTCCTGGAGATCCAGCGCTGTTTATCCTGACCTCTCAGTCACACTTCACCTGAGAACCAGAACCAGACAGGAACGTTCTGCTGATGCTCTCATCTAGAACCCTTTAGTCCCTGGAGGCTGCTGCACTCATTCTCTCATTCTCTCATTCTCTGGTTTTCAGCTCCGAGTGTCTGTTTCTTTGTGAAATCAGTCAGAAAGCTCAGACAGATTGAATTAATAGTTGATTGATTGTTTTTTCTTTAACAATCTGAATCTTTTGTATTCTGGTTTTGTTGTTATCGTGGCAGTCATGTTGTTCTGGATTCAACCAGACTTCAGTCTTTTCTTTACAACAGTCAACTCTACGTTCATCTATAATGATCTCCTGCAGCCAGTAGGCTGATATTATATTATATTATATTATATTTTGTTATATTATATTATATTTTATTTTATTTTATTTTATTATATTATATCATATTTTATTATGTTATATTTTATTATATTATATTATATTATATTATATTATATTTTATTATATTATATTATATTATATTATATTATATTATATTTTATTATATTATATTATATTATATTATATTATATTATATTTTATTATATTATATTATATTATATTTTATTATATTATATTATATTATATTATTATATATATATATATATATATTATATTTCTCAAGGCTCCTGTTGTAACATATGAACAATGCAACATGTGTATGCATTGTGTTACTTGTAGGCAGAAAGAAGAATAGAATAGAATAGAATAGAAAAGAATAGAATAGAATAGAATAGAATAGAATAGAAAAGAATAGAATAGAATGGAATAATGCCTTTATTGTCACTGTACACATGAACAATGAGATTTGAGAGCTGACTCCAAAAAGCAGTGCGACAATAAATAAAATGTGTATAATATATGAAATTATACAATATAAACATAAACATACGTAGGCAAGTAAATGTAAAGAAAAATATATACGATATAATGTAAACAGGCAAGAAAGGGAGTTGAGGAGCTCAGTCTTTAATTTACAGAAGCAGATATGATGCTATTTAGTGTTCATAGATATATTGCACGTTTGAAGGACAAATTATTGCACAAATGATTGCACATTGCCAGTTATAGTATATTTAAAAAAGAAAGATATTGCACAGTAATAAAATCCATATGAAATCAGTGCAGATGAGAGTTCAGGGTGGTTGTTGTTTTTGGGAAGAAACGGTTTGTTTTTGAAGCGTTTTTTTTTTTTAAAACGGTTTGTTTTTGAAACGGTTTGTTTGTGAAATGGTTTGTTGTTGAAACGGTTTGTTTGTGAAACGGTTTGTTTTTGAAACGGTTTGTTTTTGAAACGGTTTGTTTGTGAAACGGTTTGTTTTTGAAGCGGTTTGTTTGTGAAACGGTTTGTTTTTGGAACGGTTTGTTTTTTAAGCGGTTTGTTTTTGAAGCGGTTTGTTTTTGAAACGGTTTGTTTGTGAAACGGTTTGTTTGTGAAACGGTTTGTTTGTGAAGCGGTTTGTTTTTGAAACGGTTTGTTTGTGAAACGGTTTGTTTGTGAAACGTTTTGTTTTTGAAACGGTTTGTTTTTGGAACGGTTTGTTTGTGAAACGGATTGTTTTTGGAACGGTTTGTTTTTGGGAAGAATCGTTTTGTTTTTGAAGCAGTTTGTTGTTGACCTGATGCTCCTGAAGGCCACGCAGGCTGCTGATGGTGCAGAATGAAATCCTCTTCTTCCTTCATGCTGTGTAGAAGTTGGTCTGCAGGCTGGTCTCGTGGTCGACGCAGCCAGAGGGTCGCTGGTTCGACTCCCGCCTGCACCTCTTCTCTGTGGAGTTCTCATGTTCTCCTCGTGTTCTCAGCGTAGGTTCTCTACGGTTCTCCAGCTTCCTCACACAGTCCAAAGACATGCAGCTGGGTTTAATTGGTGACTCTAAATTGCCCGTAGGAGTGAATGAGAGAGTGATTGTCTGTCTCTATGTGTCAGGCTGTCAGCAATAAAATGAAGGCAACGGTCTGTTTTCTAGTAAAGAAAAATATGAAAATAAATCTGAAAAACCCCAGTAAAATATCTGTCAGCTAAAGTTGCTGTTTACCGTCATATTCAAGTAAAAAAAAAGAGTTTTCTTATTTATTTATTTTTTTTCATGAAGTGCAAATGCCAATAAAAGTTGAAATCTGTAAATTATATATATTTCTTTAGAGTAAACCTTCAAATTTAAAGTAAAAAAATAAATAATAAACCGTTAAAAATACAGGAAAAAAGCCTGTCAGCAAAACTGGAGAAACATTTCCCATGCTAGTGTGTCAGGGTGGACCGATAATCAGTTAACGAGATGAATGAATGAATGTTGAGAAGTTGGAAAGAGCAGAGTGTGTTTCTGCTGGCTGTATTATATCTGAGTCATGTCTCTGTATTATATCTGAGTCGTGTCTCTGTATTATATCTGAGTCATGTCTCTGTATTATATCTGAGTCATGTCTCTGTATTATATCTGAGTCATGTCTCTGTATTATATCTGAGTCATGTCTCTGTATTATATCTCAGTCATGTCTCTGTGTTATATCTGAGTCATGTCTCTGTATTATATCTGAGTCATGTCTCTGTATTATATCTGAGTCATGTCTCTGTATTATATCCGAGTCATGTCTCATGTCTCTGTATTATATCTGAGTCATGTCTCTGTATTATATCTGAGTCATGTCTCTGTATTATATCTGAGTCATGTCTCTGTATTATATCTGAGTCATGTCTCTGTATTATATCTGAGTCATGTCTCTGTATTATATCTGAGTCATGTCTCTGTATTATATCTGAGTCACGTCTCTGTATTATATCTCAGTCATGTCTCTGTATTATATCTGAGTCATGTCTCTGTATTATATCTGAGTCATGTCTCTGTATTATATCTGAGTCATGTCTCTGTATTATATCTGAGTCATGTCTCTGTATTATATCCGAGTCATGTCTCATGTCTCTGTATTATATCTGAGTCATGTCTCTGTATTATATCTGAGTCATGTCTCTGTATTATATCTGAGTCATGTCTCTGTATTATATCTGAGTCATGTCTCTGTATTATATCTGAGTCATGTCTCTGTATTATATCTGAGACATGTCTCTGTATTATATCTGAGTCATGTCTCTGTATTATATCTGAGTCATGTCTCTGTATTATATCTGAGACATGTCTCTGTATTATATCTGAGTCATGTCTCTGTATTATATCTCAGTCATGTCTCTGTATTATATCTCAGTCATGTCTCTGTATTATATCTGAGTCATGTCTCTGTATTATATCTGAGTCATGTCTCTGTATTATATCTGAGACATGTCTCTGTATTATATCTGAGTCATGTCTCTGTATTATATCTGAGACATGTCTCTGTATTATATCTGAGTCATGTCTCTGTATTATATCTCAGTCATGTCTCTGTATTATATCTCAGTCATGTCTCTGTATTATATCTGAGTCATGTCTCTGTATTATATCTGAGTCATGTCTCTGTATTATATCTGAGTCATGTCTCTGTATTATATCCGAGTCATGTCTCTGTATTATATCTGAGTCATGTCTCTGTATTATATCTGAGTCATGTCTCTGTATTATATCCGAGTCATGTCTCTGTATTATATCTGTGTCTCTGTGCAGGTTTTCTGTGAACTCTAATTGTAGACGAGGCTTTGTTCTGTCAGAATAAAGCTGCTTCCTCTCCGCCACCGGGAGATTTTATTTGTTTCACTTTCCTCCGTCCGGCTGACTTTAATTGGTGAATGTGTGTCCCGTCTGGTTTTATCTCTGGAGGAGGAGGAGGAGGAGGAGGAGGAGGTGGACACAGTAACCCCCCCACAGTAATCCCCCCCCCCCAGAGGAGAGACAGACAGATTATCCTCCCGTCTCTCTGCATCATGTCGCTGCTGCTGCATGCAGAGCAGCTGAACACTCTGCTGGCTGCAGGCCGGCTGGTGGATTACATCACACACACACACACACACACACACACACACACACACACACACACACACACACTGGTTTCCTGCTAGGGGGCAAGGTAGAGGACGAGTAATCCCCCTGTCGGCCATCACCGCCACCACGGAGGACACAGTGTGTGTGTGTGTGTGTGTTTGTGTGTGTGTGTGTGTGTGTGTGTGTGTGTGTGTGTGTGTGTGTGTGTGTGTTCTTATAAAGAATGCTCTTGGAGCCGTTTTGTATCTCTGGAATAGTTTCCAGCGTTTCCTGCAGAAAAAGAGAGGCAGCAGTTATTATTCAGTCAGAAGATGTTTTGATTTTGTTTATAAATGTTTGAATTTTGTCTAAAAATTAAAAGTAGTTTTTGTTTGAGTCTCTTTTTAAAAATAGACAGCGATGCTCTAAAGAGACTAAAGAGACTCTTTTATCCTTGAATGCTCACAGTGCTAACACTTGGACTTTTCACTTTCCTTTTCTTTCTCTTTACAAGTTGTTTTCCTCTCGTCTCGTAATCGTGAGTTGGTAAATAAATTGGGATGAGACGACAGAATCTGTCATTGAGTCTAAAAACGACATCATATATAACACAGGCGCTGTGGAAAATGTTGCATTCACTGACTTTTAGTAGTTTGTAACTATTAAAAAGAGGCTCAGATTGAAATCTGTAAATTATATATATATTTCTTTAGAGTAAATCTTCAAATTTAAAGTAAAACATAAATAAATAAATCGTTACAAATACAGGAAAAAAAGTCTGTCAGCAAAACTGGACAAACATTTGCCATCATATTAAAGTAAAAAAAAAGTAATTATTGAATATTATACATGTTTTTAAAGAAATTATCTGTAAAAATAACTGTTTGGCAACTTTTTCTGTCCTTTAGAATTCCTTTTTTTGTTTTTCAGTGCAGATAAATGACGATACTTAGTGGTTTTAGTGAGTCAGGACAGAGAGAAGCATCATCACATTTAGAGAGAAAAGATCAGGGACGAAGAAGAAGAAGAAGAAGAAGAAGAAGAAGAAGGAGAAGAAGAAGAAGAAGAGGTCAGCTAGAGAGAGGGACATTAAAATTGAACAGACGGAGAAAAAAGGCTTCAGAGGAACAGAGAAACTCACACAGAGAGAAAGAGAGATGACAAGAAATCCAGAAACTAGAGAAGAGAGATGGAGGGAGAGGCCAGAGGGCTGGAAGAGGAGAGAGAGAGAGAGAGATGATGTGGAACAGGAATCAGCTGAGGAGCAGAGAAACTGTTTCACCTGTCAATCATCACTCTACCTGTCAATCATCCCTCTACCTGTCAATCATCACTCTACCTGTCAATCATCGCTCTACCTGTCAATCATCCCTCTACCTGTCAATCATCACTCTACCTGTCAATCATCGCTCTACCTGTCAATCATCCCTCTACCTGTCAATCATCACTCTACCTGTCAATCATCACTCTACCTGTCAATCATCACTCTACCTGTCAATCATCACTCTACCTGTCAATCATCGCTCTACCTGTCAATCATCGCTCTACCTGTCAATCATCACTCTACCTGTCAATCATCACTCTACCTGTCAATCATCACTCTACCTGTCAATCATCGCTCTACCTGTCAATCATCACTCTACCTGTCAATCATCACTCTACCTGTCAATCATCACTCTACCTGTCAATCATCGCTCTACCTGTCAATCATCGCTCTACCTGTCAATCATCACTCTACCTGTCAATCATCACTCTACCTGTCAATCATCGCTCTACCTGTCAATCATCGCTCTACCTGTCAATCATCACTCTACCTGTCAATCACCTGTCAATCATCACTCTACCTGTCAATCATCGCTCTACCTGTCAATCACCTGTCAATCATCACTCTACCTGTCAATCATTGCTCTACCTGTCAATCACCTGTCAATCATCGCTCTACCTGTCAATCATATCTGACTAAGAACTATATTTGGTAACTTCAGGTAATATTTTGAGAAAAAAGTTGCAAATTTACTAGATTAAAGTGGCAAATCTGTGCGAAAAAGTTGCAGATTTACGGGAAAAAAGTGGGAAAAAAGCAACTTTTTTCTCCCAGATTCACCACTTTAAATCTCATAAATCTGCACATTTTTTTCTCGTAGATTTGCCACTTTAATCTCATAAACTTTTTTCCCTAAATATTATTTCCGTATGTTTTTTTACACATTCTGGCTGTATGTAATATCCTCCAATATTCTCTAGGGTTGAAATTTGGAATTTGCAAGTTTTCAATGAGTGTCCTATTAAGGGTTAATGTAGAAAATACAAGAAAAAACCCTGTCAAAAAAGAATACAGTACATTTATTTTAACAGTGTAGCAGCTCTGGAAGTCCTGTAAGTTTTGAATCTTTGCAGTTAAATTATTGCAATTCATTTTTTTATGTGTTGGGAGGTTTTATCCATGTTACTACAAATCTTCTACACTTTGCTGCCATCCATTTTTCAGCTTAATATAAAACTGTAGATTTATTCCCTCCCTGCAGGCTGCAGCTCAGAGAAACAACTTTTCTTATGGATACTCAATCAAGAGAACATTTGCTGCCTATAATTTTTTTCCCATGTTGCACACAAAACTTTCTGTGGTTTCAAAGTTCTTGTGGGAGATCCAGACGTCTGAGAGAGAAACATTTCTACAACTCACATGCTGAATGCCACCATAAATAAATAAAAATATACTCGCTGTAATGGATCATTTATTAATAAGCATCTTAAAGTTGATTTTTTTTTACATCTTGCTGTTATGCAGCCAAGCCGGTCGCTTCTTTTTGGGAGGAAAATCAATCTTAAAAATGATTGTAAACTTTCAAATCTTGTCCTCCAGTGTAATAAATTCATAGTTGATGGTGTGAAATATGCAAAAGCAGCAGTGTGGTTCTTTAAACGGCCAACTGTCAGAGATTTAAAGCCCATGCTGATAGAAAAAAGTCTGATTTATCTCATCCACCCACAGAGAGAAAAACTGTTAAAAAAGTCAGTTTGGCTGCAAGGTTGGTAGAAATATATCACGCTGAATGTGAAGAGGAAAGAAAGTAGGAAGAGAAAGAGAGTAGGGCTGCAAATAACCATTATTATCATTATCAATTAATCTGTTGATTGTTTAAACGATTCATCGATTAGTTGTTTGGTGAATAAAATGTATCAAAATATCAATGAGTGTTTCCCAAACCACAAGATGACGTCAAAAGACACACAATTACCAAAAAAGACACAAAATGACTATAAAAAGACACAAAATGACCTAAAAAAGACACAAAATGACTTTAAAAAGACACAAAATGGCTAAAAAAAGACACAAAATGACCATAAAAAGACACAAAATGGCTAAAAAAAGACACAAAATGACCTAAAAAAGACACAAAATTGACCAAAAAAGGACACAAAATGACTTAAAGAAGACACAAACTGTATCAAAATATCAATGAGTGTTTCCCAAACCACAAGATGACGTCAAAAGACACACAATTACCAAAAAAGACACCAAAGAGATATTCAGTTTATTATCATAAAGCAACAAAGAAACCAGAAATATTCACATTGAAGAAGCTGAAATCAGAGAATTTGGACTTATTGTCTTTAAAAAAAACTGCTCAAACCAATTATTGGATTATCAAAATAGTTGAGGATTCTTTTAAAAATTGGTTATTGTTCGGTTAATCAAATAATTGTTGCAGCTTTGAATGAGAGACCAATAAAGACAAGTCCAGAATATAAAGTAGAGTTTCATGTTATTTTTTATCACTCAGACTGAATAATGAGACTGAAAGAGACGTGATGAATCCTGAATGAATCTCCTCTACAGAGCATCTTATAAAACAAATCTAAATCCTTCCAGAGAGCCTTTCAGTCTCCGTCTCTGTTTCCATTCAGTTAGCTGAACACGCAGCAGTAATGTGAATGTGTCGAGTTTCAGCGTCCAACATTTGGGCCAGAAAACGCTGCACAGCAACCAGCAACAGGAGAAAACAATCTGTGTTTATGAGATAAACAAGAGTCATGAAGCTGAGAGTCGTCTCCATGCTCCAAATCACTCCTTTTAATAATAGAAAGTCTTTATGAATCTTTAACCCACATCTGGATCTTCATTTGCATTCAAATAAACACAGTGTGCAAACAGGCTGATAATGACAGCAGCGAGGATAATGAAATAAATAAATAAATGTTCTCAGAGTCCTCAGGGAGTCACAGTCATCTGTATTAGTTGTCAGTGTTAAACATCAGCAGAAACTAGAAGCTGTTTCTATGGTTTCTCTTCTTTATCTGGCAGCCTGCTGCTAAACAGAGTCTCCATTTAATATGATGGAGCTTTAATGAGCTACCTGCCTGAAAACAACTCTCCAATCACTATCAAATGTCTCAAAGCATTGGTCCAATGCAAACCTTTATGGCTCTAACGGGCCAAAAGGTTAAAGAAAAGACTCCTAGAGACTCATTATTGACCGAGTAAGTTGTGAAGTAAACAGTCAGTGCCAGAGAGAGAGAGAGATCTGAACCAGAGTCAGAGCCAGAACCTGAACCAGAGCCAGAGATCTGAACCAGAGTCAGAGCCAGAACCAGAGACAGAGCCAGAGCCAGAGATCTGAACCAGAGCCAGAACCAGAGCCAGAGCCAGAGATCTGAACCAGAGTCAGAGCCAGAACCAGAGCCAGAGCCAGAGATCTGAACCAGATTCAGAACCAGAACCTGAACCAGAGCCAGAGATCTGAACCAGAGTCAGAGCCAGAGCCAGAGCCAGAGATCTGAACCAGAGCCAGTCTCTCTCCTGTTTTCCTTATAGTTTGTTTTGTGTTTTGTTCCTGGTTCTGGCACAAAAAAACAGAGAAAGATGACTTCATTGGAGATAGAAAGCTCTATTAATAAAGTCTGTTTTCCTTTTCATTCCATCATGCTGTGTAAACTACAGATTAAAGACTCGTTATTGACCAAGAAACCTGGTAAATAATGAGTCGCTCTTTGTGGTCACAAATCGTCCCAAATTCAAAGAAGATCGGATCAAATTAGAGTAAAAGAGAATGTAACTGTTTATTATGTTCATAATCTAGAAAACAGCTTTTACTGCAGTTTGTGAAAAGACAAGGTGTCATAAAAACATATTGCAAAGATTTGATGACAACTTACGCTCAGTTGAGTACAGAACAAAGACAAGATATATATATATATATATATATATATATATATATATATATATATATATATATATATAAAATGTATGCATTCATTCTCAATGTGTTGTCAGTAATCTTATGATGCTATTTACATTTTAAAAAATCACTTCTTCTTTGGTAAATGGCTTCATTTAACACCAAATCTTATTGGAATGAAGTTTTATGGTTTCTATAAAAGTCTTTTAGGTATTCTGTGAAAGTATAAAGCAAACAAACAAACAAACTTAGACAACAACAACAACAACAACAACAGAGACTCAGTGACACCAAACTCAGCATGCTGAAACATAAAAATAGCTGAACGACGACGACGACGACAGGGGAAATAAAACATATTAATGTGTCTGACATTACATAAACCTTATGAGAGTAAAGTGTGTGTGTGTGTGTGTGCATGTGTGTGTGTGTACCTGCAGGTAAAAGGATCAGGAGATTAATCTCCTGCTGCTCTCCACCATCATGTCTTTGGTTAACTTCTGGCGTCTTCCATTAATTGAGGGAGATTTTCATCAGCGTTTCTTAAATGCTGCTGATTAAATTAATTACGCTCTCCTCGGGTGGAAATCTGCTCGTCCTGATGACTTTCAACCACTTCTTTTCTCCTCATTTCCCCTCCACAACCTTTCTTCACCTTCCACTTTCACTGCTTCTCACCTCAAGCTGCAGAAGGTTGTGTTGTAAAGAAAGTTTTCAGCTATTTGTGATTTCAAGTTCACTAAAGTTCTGATAAATCCAAACAGAAACATCACACACTGTGACTTTTACCTTTTAAAACTAATTTTTTGGAGCTTTATTTTTCATCATGCATCATTTGGACCCATGAGTCTGATATGTTTGGTGCTCAGGGATCTCTAGTGGTTTCTATGTTTCACTGTGTTTCTACCGACTCCTTCCTCCTCTTAACCACACTGTAAAAAATGTTTGTAGAAATTACAGTAAAACACTGTCAAATTATATCAGAAATAGGGCGTGAAATTAAAAATGTAATAGCACCGTAGTAGACACTTTTAATTACCGTAAATCAAAGAATAGCACAAAACTTTTACTTTTTTCTGTCATAAACTTTAGAAAACACAGTTTTGCTGTAAAAATATTAGATTTTTCATTTAAAATGAATGGAGAAATACCATAACATCACAAGGACATAACTACCCTAAAAATAATAGCAGACCAAATGACCTAACAAACGACCTAAAATGACCAAAAGAGTCACAAAACGACCAAAAAAAGAGACAGAAAATGACCAAAAGAGACACAAAACCATGAAAAAAGACACAAAATGACCAAAAGAGACACAAAACTATCTAAAAAGACAGAAAACGACCAAAAGAGACATGAAATTATCAAAAAAAGACACAAAATGACCCCAAAAAATACGTAAAATTATCAAATGAGACACAAAATTACCAAAAAGAGACACAATAGGGATAAAATGGCAAGTGATTTTTCAGTCTAAATGACAGATTTAGCTGATATTTACATTTAAATTTACAGTAGAAAACCCACTCACTGTATTTTTTACGGTAAAGTTCTGGCAACCACAGCTGACGGTATTTTACCGTAAATTAAACAGAATATTTTTTACAGTGCAGCTCGTAGCTGCAGCTATTTTGCACCAAAATCAAATAGCAAAAGTCTTTTCCAGCAGTGGGCGAGGCTAAAAACAAGCCTTACTTTGGACGTCTTTCACTCCACGTTTCGTCCTTTATCGTGACATCAAACACAGAATAGTTTGGTCTCATGTTGAACTGGAGCATCTGCAGATTAATTCATACTCCATATGTATAGTATGGAGTATAAGTATAAGGATCCACTCAAGTCAGGTACAACGTTACAAGGTCAACAAATCCCTGTTTTTGTTTTCTCCACTGACATCTTCATTGGAAATAAAACAGTGTGCTGTTCACAAAAACATTAAGCTTCAAGTCAGGAAACTTTCTCATTGTTTTTCACAAAGAGAGAATATTATTGATCCACAACAAGCAGCATTACTCACTAGCTTCCTCAAAGGTTTTCCTCATGACAGAAGTTCCAGAACTTCAGCACACAATGGAAGCTTCACAAATTAAGATCTCAGAAAAACCAGCCACATCTTTTTGTTTTTAGTTAGGTTCAAAAGTTTTCACGTTTAGCAGCAGATTGGGGATTTTTTTAAACCTCTTCTCTAATTTCTTCTGACATGATGGGAGGCGTTTGATGAACGTTTAAAGAGTTGATCCTTTCAAACAACTCGTCCTCCCATCGAACTCCCTCAAAGTGAAACTGTTTCAGAAGTCAGAAGTCTTTCAACTCTTTTTAGGAAGCGTTCGTTGACGTCAGAGCAGCTTTCACAAACTAACAACATGTTCAGGTTGTTTTAGGATCTGATGGTCACAGTCACATGACAACGGGAACAACTTATAAGAACACAATCAGTCACAGTTTCTTATCAATATTTCTTTGTGAAGGTGTTGTGTATTAATTTGAAGATGTATTAAAATATCAGACATATAGCAGTTTAAAATGCATTACATACTCCTGCTTGATTATTATATAAGCAGCTCTGAGTGAGGAAATCCCACTGCACCATTTGGAACAATAACAGGAAAGCAAGAGACCTGACACACCAACATTATGTGTAATTGTAACAGAAAATAGTGAAACTAAGCAGTTGCTGTTGGAACCAAGGACCTGTTTGTGTATCTTGAATATCTGTTTTGTGATCATTAAATCCCACACAGGGCTGTCTGTCTTTCTGGAAACTCTTGTTGTCTTTTAAGATTTCCTGCTGCAAACGCGATCCACAGTTTGTTGCGTCGCCTGTTTTTACCTCCTGGACAGGTTTCTTAACGCTGGCACCATTTATTGGAGCCAAACGGCAGCAGATTGTCAATGTGCACCAGAAATCTGGTGTAAGTTGTGAAGTAAACAGTCATTGCCAGAGAGAGGGAGAGATCAGAACCAGAGCCAGAACCAGAGCCAGAACCAGAACCAGAGCCAGAGCCAGAGCCAGAGCCAGAGCCAGAGCCAGAGCCAGAGATCTGAACCAGATTCAGAGCCAGAACCAGAACCAGAACCAGGACCAGAGCCAGAGCCAGAGATCTTAACCAGATTCAGAGCCAGAGCCAGAACCAGAACCAGAACCAGAGCCAGAGCCAGAGATCTGAACCAGAGTCAGAGCCAGAACCAGAACCAGAACTAGAGCCAGAGATCTGAACCAGAGTCAGAGCCAGAACAAGAGCCAGAGCCAGAGATCTGAACCAGAGCCAGAAACAGAGCCAGAGCCAGAGATCTGAACCAGAGCCAGTGTCTCTCCTGTTTTCCTTATAGTTTGTTTCGTGTATTTTTATTTCTGTGGCATCTGGCTTGAGCCTGCTGGGAAATCATGTTGTCATACCAGTTGGTAGTGAAATAGGTTTCTGAACACACACACACACACACACACACACACACACACACACACACAGATGGGTGTGCAGGCTTATGCAAAGACACAGAAATACATTTAAACAAAACGGGGAAAAAAAGACTAATTTACTAGAAATATGAGGTTCTGAGTGTGTTTCTGTATTTCTTTGTTTTCTTACTCTCACACGCACACACACACACACACACAAACACATGTATACATACACACACATGCATACATACACAAATCTGTAATTCTCTTACAGATTTACACATATTTCTTAATTTTTTCCTCCCTTTTTCCTCTCACACACAGTGTTTCTGTACACACACACACATACACACACACACACACACACACACACTGTAATTGTAAAAGATTGAAACCTCAATACATTTTCGATTCCTTGTGTTTAAATTATATGATATGTGTATTTGATTATATCAGAAGTACCATAAGAGCCATAAAAGCAGATTTTAAACCTCCAGGCTGCTCAGATGAAATATGTGAGGAGAATGGACTGTTCGGTGCTGGACCTGAGGCTGTTACTGTGTTTCCTTCAGGAACAATCCTCCTTTAAGCCCTCAGGACAGAGTGTAGAAAGAGCTTTTCACTGCTGGTGTTTTCTCTCCTTGTATCAACATTTCTAGTTGTTCTGTTTTCCCTCCGTCCTGCAGAGCCACTCTGCTGTCCTCGCTTAACTGCAGAACATTTGAGAAGTGTGTCATTTTTTACACATCATGTACAATATATTGGTTTCTATACTAAATGGAAAACAGTAGAAACGACTAGCTGCATCAAAGGTCGAAATAATGTTTTAAATCCCAGAGGGCTAAAATATGAATTCTGCTTCATACTGACTACACTGTAAAAAATGAACTGTTGTTTTTAGGGTAAAAACCAGCAGCTGTGGTTGCCAGAACTTTACAATAATAAATACGGTGCAACTTTTTATAATATTACAGTAAAATGATATTAACACTGTTGATTTCATGTTTAAGATTGACATTTTATTCCATATTTTACCGTATAAATAAAAAGTTTTTCCATCAAAAGAAACGCTGTTCTGCCATATAATTGACCAGAAAATACTTTATAAATGCTGCATAAATTAAAGATTTTACCATTAAATATTACAGTATATTTCTACTAGAGATATGGTGTTTAGTACATTTAACAGTGAGAAAAAGGATTTTTTACAAAAGATAAATGCAAAAATTACAGTGATGCTTGTGTATATATTACAGTATATTTTTGTTACAAACAGAGTATTTTACAATGGAGGAATGTATTTAAAAGAAAACAAACTGTGAAAACACAGTTTTGTCTGATATAAACATTTACTTTGTTTCATTGTTAGTGAAACTGAATTAACTCATTTATCATTTTATGTCTTTTACTGTCATGGTTTAACAGTTTTCTTGTTTTTCTTCAGGTTGTGATGACTCGTGCTCAGAGTGCCGTGGGCCGGGTCGGGACGAGTGTTTGTCGTGTTCGGACCCGGCTGCCTTGCTCAAAGACGGGGAATGTGTTCCCGACTGTGGCGCCGGGTTCTACAGCCAGGAAGGAGTCTGCTACGGTAAAGAAAACACATTTATACTCTGCATTTAGAACATGAAATGGATATATCAGGCTCTCAGGATAAATTAGTTACTTTCCACGAAAACGAACGAAATAACCAAAACTAGAATTGAAAAATAATTTTCGTTAACTGAAATAAAAATAAAAACAAGAGTTTTTATAAAAACGATAACTGAAATTTGTCAACTTTTTTCATCCGAAAACCTTTTTGGTTGATATGAAATCTATTTCATCTATCTGGTTTTATGACTTAATAAACTTATTGGGGCTGAGATGGATCAGACAAAGGAAATAAAGGAAACATTTATTGTGATCTTATTGAATCTGGACCCAACAAATACCCCATTACACAACAACTACAACTAATAAAAACTAAACTACAACTAATAAAAACTAAACTGCAACTAATAAAAAGTAAACTAAAACTAATAAAAACTAAACTACAACTAATAAAAAGTAAACTAAAACTAATACAAACTAAACTAAAACTAATAAAAACTAAACTACAACTAATAAAAACTAAACTACAACTAATAAAAACCAGACTAAAACTAAACTAAACTAATAAAAACTAAACTACAACTAATAAAAACTTAACTACAACTAATAAAAACTAAACTAAAACTAATAAAAACTAAACTACAACTAATAAAAACTACGCTAAAACTAAGCATTTTCCAAAAAATAAAAACTAAACTAAAACTCGCAAACTCACTCTAAAAACAAATTAAAACTAACTGAATTTGAAAACAAAAAATCACAAAGAAACTCAAACTAAAACTAATGAGAAATCCTAACCAAGGTTAGAAAGTATTCTAACCTTTGTTATCACACTAAGACAGGGTCATTTTATCTATGAAACATGTTTCAATTCAATTAGATTCAACAAGAGTTTCATGTAAGAACTGTCGCACTTCATGAGCCCGTTGGAGTTCCACAGGGCTCATGTTTCGGCCCTCATAACATTGTGTTGTGAAGAAATCCAACAAGTTTTCAACTATTTGTAATGTCAAATTCACTTAAGTTTTGATAAATCCAGGCATAAACATCACAGACTTTTGCCTTTAAAATAACTTTTTGGATTTTAGAGAATAAAGTAAGATTTTAGAGAAGACAAATCACTCAGAAGTTCCATATTTCAGTATTAAACAGTATTAAAACTTGAAGTGAACACGAAGTGATCTATATCAGCGTATATATACATATATATATATATATATATATATATATATATATATATATCAGGATCAAATGCCAAAGACACGTTTGTACCTCGGGGATTAGAAAGGAATTGATTTACCTGTAAGTCTAAACAAAATCATGTTGGTCTGAAGGTAAATGTTGTTTTTGTTGAAGCCCTTTTTCTCTTTAAACTCGTTTATCTATTTCAATTACTAGTTTTTCTGTCTTTCCCAGAATTCCCAATTGGACAAAAACATATTACCATCAGCTCCATTCAAAACAAACCATTCATGCTGTTTTAATCTGCTCTATTTTCTGCTGCTGTGGGCTCAGTAATTGTGCTCTCTGATTCTTAAACGATAGAAAGTATAATTGCTAAATGTTTGTGCACAATGGAAGCAAAGAGCTGCTGTTAAATGTGTGTTTTTGCTGCACAGAAAATATCTCAACATGAATGTATTTTCTCTACATTTGTCTAATATGAGGAAAAATAGTAGTTCTAACACCTTAAAATGTCTGGAGATGTGTGTCAGGGTAGATTTCAGGGGAAATGCATCGAAAAGGAAATGCACAGTGTATATAGCTTTCATTGGGTTTAAACATACAGAATATATGATTTTTGTGACAGTAAAAGTCTGAGAGGAAAGTAGGGCTGCAACTAACGATTATTTTCATTATAGATGAATCTGTCGATTATTTAAACGATTCATCGATTAGTTGTTTGGTGAATAAAATGTATAAAAATATCAATGAGTGTTTCCAAACCACAAGATGACGTCCTCAAATCTCTTGTTTTGTCCACAAACCAAAGAGATATTCAGTTTATTGTCATAAAGGAACAAAGAAACCAGAAATATTCACATTGAAGAAGCTGAAATCACAGAATTTGGATTTATTGTCTTTAAAAAACTGATCAAACCAATTATTGGATTATCAAAATAATTGCCGTTTAGTCTAATAATTGATTATTGTTCCATTAATAGAATAATTATTGTAGCTCTAGAGGAAAGTTCTCCATGTGAACTGTTTTTGCTGTGCAGCTTCAGTTTACGACGGTTGAAAGTTAATATTTAACCCTTTGATGCACAACATGGTCTAAAGTTTTTATGTTCTATATCTTTGCAATAAATTAATTTCATCATTCAGTTTTGCAGGTTTTCTCAAATAACTTGTTTTTGATCATCATACATCCTAATTTTTTTTCTTACTTTTTGAATTAATCCCCTTTTTTTATTACTACGCTTCTAATGCACCAGGTCATTTTTGACCCATGTGAATGATTCAAAAACTACTTTTCTTCATAAAGTATGAAAGGAAAAATGGATATAATGATCTGTTGTAATAAAATAAACACACAGCAGCATGAAAGAACATGGGGAATGAATGAGGCTCATTTTTGACTCATGTTGGTCATTAGAAGGTGTTTATATGTTGAGCATCAAAGGGTTAAACAGACAGATGAGATGTGACAGAATGAGCCAGAAACAGAAAAACAACGTGAGACAATCAGAGTTCACTGCTGCGGTCATCTGCAGGTCAAGGTTTGTTTGTTGTTGTTGTTGTTGTTGTTGTTGTTTAGTTTCCCTGTGGAGCTCCTGGCCAGCATCCTCTGCATGTGATGCCAACATGATGAAGTCAGCAGTACCCAGAGATAGCAAACAAACAATTTAAAATAAAAAAACAATAATTAGCAGTTCTCTGTGGCACTAATGAGGATTCTGTGTGGATCAGCAGATCCTCTATGAATATGGATGGTTGCTATTTCTGAGTGGTAGATGAAGCAGCAGAGCGGGAACAGGCCTCCCTCGGGGCGCCGCTCAACTTAGCAGCACAGAGCTAAACCCTTTCTTTGGTTTTAAAACACCTGGAGGGTAGGAGGAGGAGGAGGAGGAGGAGGAGGAGGAGGAGGAGGAACCAGACTTAAAGCTCTCAGCCAGGAGCCCTCTTTAGAGAAAATGTCAAAAACCAGAGGAACTTTCTGGAAAAAAGGTCAAATCCATTAGAAGTTGCCAGTCTGTGCTTTGAGATGTGGTTTGAAATGTCAACATGCAGAGAAGAAGGCTGAAGAGGTTTGTGGCTCAGGCTCAGTTTGGCTCCTCGGGGCCTCGGGGCTTCCTGCCTCGCACGGGGCACCTTTTATTATTTTGTCCCCCGCAGCACGCCATAGGAAAACCTTCACTGATTCAGCCTCAGATAGAGACAAACTCTGATCTGTCTGAGCATGTCAGAGACACACACACACACACACACACACACACACACACACACACACACACCTTGAATAGGGAATTCAAGCCAGTTTACCTTCGTTTTATGGATCTATTTTCACGAGGCGGTGGCAGGCTGCACTGAATGTGTAATAATCTGAGTGGCAGATTGTTTGCAGAGCGGCTATTTTAACTCAACGATTCCAAGATAATCAATGAAAACTGGAGACATCAGACAGGAGAACAGTGTGGACGAGCTGATCTCTGTGATCAGAGCTGATCAACATATTGAGCATCAATTAATTTTACCTGTCTTGGACTTCTTATGTACTTTTTTTATTGTATTGTTTTACTTTTATGTTTTATTGTCATAAGATTGTATATCTTAATTTTGCCTTTTTTCTTCTTTTTTTCAACTGGTTGTTAGTTTGGTCTTGTACATTTTTTTGTAAAAACTCAATAAAAGTTAAATCATCAAAATAATCTGAAGAGTTAAAGAGACTTCTCTTGATGCATTTCATCTCTGTAACATTTATTTCCCTGCTGCTGTTGACAGGCTGCGACCCGTCCTGCGCCTCCTGTTTCCCTGACAACCCAAAGTGCATGAGCTGTCTGCCTGGGACCGCCTTGCATCATGGGAAATGTATTTCCGAGTGTCCGGCGGAGCATTACCTGGACAGCCACAGCAGATGCAGAGGTAGGCTGAAGCTCCAACAGGAAGCAGTAAAATGTTGTA
Source organism: Centropristis striata (assembly GCF_030273125.1). Taxonomy (NCBI): domain Eukaryota; kingdom Metazoa; phylum Chordata; class Actinopteri; order Perciformes; family Serranidae; genus Centropristis; species Centropristis striata. Next base: position 645,297 of record NC_081523.1, read on the forward strand.
ATAAAGGTCTTTAAAGGATCAGTTCTGGTTCACTTCATTCTCCTCCTCCTCCTCCTCCTCCTCCTCCTCCTGCTCTCCTCAGCCTGCCACAGCTCCTGCGCCTCCTGCTGGGGTCCGTCGGTGTCCCAGTGCTCCTCGTGTCCAGCTGGGCTGCTCCTCCACCAGGGTCAGTGTGTGGAGGCCTGTGGGGAGGGGCTCTACTCCCAGGACCACAGCTGCCACAGTAAGACCTCCACTCCACCTCTCACCTGTTTGTTTTATTTAATTATTATTCTTTATTAAATGACAAAGATAACAAATAGTTCAGGGAGAGGCAGAAAACCCAGATGGGCTGATTTATTTAAAGCCTCCACCTGCAATCTCATAGTTATAAGAAAGTAATAAACTGATAATAGAAAACAAAAAACATATGTATAACATCAACAAGTTATTATGACAATAACAAAACAAAATGAACATGATATAAAAGTGTATTTGTGTGCGAATTAGAATGTTAAAACAGCAGTTAAATGAGCTTTTAGACATATTTTAAACATTTTATAAAGATGTTCTTTGACAGATATGAAAAGGTTTTTATTCATCATTTAGTACCTAAATTTATCAATAAATTGACGTCTGCATGTCAGAAATCTGGAGGCTGAAGATCTAAAGATTGACGTGTTGGATCAGAGTGAACCTGAGAATTACATTTACAATAAGACTTAAAGTGCTCCGGAAAGTTTTCATGATCTGAATATACCTGAGAAATAAAAACACATATTAGAGAGATACTGATGTGATGAAGAGTATCTGAAGGTCCAGATGAGTTCTGAGACTCAGATCTGGTTCATCCTAACAAAACGTTTCTAAAGAACCTAAACTCTGTGGAGTTTATGAGGAACTCTGACCTCTGACCTCTCCCCCCCGGTCCAGACTGCCACCCCTCCTGCCGGTCCTGTGTGGGTCCTCTGGCCTCAGACTGCCTCAGCTGTCTGAAACCAGAAGAAGTCCTGCTGCCTCAGTCCAGATACCTGCAGCACGGAGTCTGCACCGCCAGATGCCCCGCCCACAGCTACCTGGACCACACCCACACCTGCAGAGGTGAGTCTCCTCCTTCACTGCTTCCTTTAGCATGAATGTCTTTGGGGGGGGACATATTTTCTGAAGCGAATGCCCCCCAGAGAATAAAAGCCCAAATTTAATGGCCTCTCACACTCTAATGCCACTATTCCATCATATTCACTGATCCTATCATTGCATATTTTATTAATTATTGTAAAGAGAATAAAGGTTATTCTATGTTTTTATTTAAGGCATCTTATTTAGTCTTCTTGTAAATTCTGTGGTGGATTCCGTTAACACATCCATGTGCTCTTATTGTGAAAGCTGCATGTGTTTAGCGACAGGAAGTAATTCAGACAGTTATTCAGTTCAGCTTTTTGTGATTAAAGCAACGTTAGTTAGATTCCCTGCTGAGCAACACAATGCAGTAGAACTTTATATCATGAAAAGTTTTAGTAGTTTTTTTATGATGTATTTTAAGTTTTTTTACGATGCATTATTGACATGGAAGCCATAGAAAGTGCTCCTGCATGTTGTAGCAACATTTTATATCTTAAAACTTTCCTTTTTTGATCATTTTGGCACAAAACTAAAAGTTTGGAGAGAAGTTTGTTTATGATTTGGTGCTTGGAAAGTATGTAGAGTAGTGTGTGTGTGTGTGTGTGTGTGTGTGTGTGTGTGTGTGTGTGGAGACACCTGATAAGGTTGTTTGTGAGTGTGTAATTGTGCGTGTAATGGGCTAATTTTTGAGGTGGTTTCAGGTTTCAGTCTGTGGAGGGAGAATAATCATCAGCCACCTACCAACACACACACACACACACACACACACACCTCCTCCTCGCCAGGAGGCCAGGGGGCAATTGTTACTTTATTTTTTATTTTTTAAATGAAGCGGGACGACAACGAAAAGATAAAAAGACTGTAATCAGTTTTCTTTACCTCCCTCCAACATCAACATCCAGCTGTGTGTGTTGTCAAATCCAATCCATTCGCCACAATCAGCTGCTCTGCTATCGTCTAACCTCCCTGTCTCTCTCTCTCTCTCTGCTATCGTCTAGCCTCCCTGTCTCTCTCTCTCTCTGCTATCGTCTAGCCTCCCTGTCTGTCTCTCTGCTATCGTCTAGCCTCCCTGTCTCTCTCTCTCTGCTATCGTCTAGCCTCCCTGTCTGTCTCTCTGCTATCGTGTAGCCTCCCTGTCTCTCTCTCTGCTATCGTCTAGCCTCCCTGTCTCTCTCTCTCTCTGCTATCGTCTAGCCTCCCTGTCTGTCTCTCTGCTATCGTCTAGCCTCCCTGTCTCTCTCTCTCTGCTATCGTCTAGCCTCCCTGTCTGTCTCTCTGCTATCGTGTAGCCTCCCTGTCTCTCTCTCTGCTATCGTCTAGCCTCCCTGTCTGTCTCTCTGCTATCGTCTAGCCTCCCTGTCTCTCTCTCTCTCTCTCTATCGTCTAGCCTCCCTGTCTCTCTCTCTCTCTGCTATCGTCTAGCCTCCCTGTCTCTCTCTCTGCTATCGTCTAGCCTCCCTGTCTCTCTCTCTCTCTCTATCGTCTAGCCTCCCTGTCTCTCTCTCTCTCTGCTATCGTCTAGCCTCCCTGTCTGTCTCTCTGCTATCGTCTAGCCTCCCTGTCTCTCTCTCTGCTATCGTCTAGCCTCCCTGTCTCTCTCTCTGCTATCGTCTAGCCTCCCTGTCTCTCTCTCTCTCTGTTATCATCTAGCCTCCCTGTCTCTCTCTCTGCTATCGTCTAGTCTCCCTGTCTCTCTCTCTCTCTGTTATCATCTAGCCTCCCTGTCTCTCTCTCTGCTATCGTCTAGTCTCCCTGTCTCTCTCTCTCTCTGTTATCGTCTAGCCTCCCTGTCTCTCTCTCTCTATCATCTAGCCTCCCTGTCTCTCTCTCTCTCTGCTATCGTCTAGTCTCCCTGTCTGTCTCTCTGCTATCGTCTAGTCTCCCTGTCTCTCTCTCTCTCTGCTATCGTCTAGCCTCCCTGTCTCTCTCTCTCTGCTATCGTCTAGCCTCCCTGTCTCTCTCTCTCTCTCTATCGTCTAGCCTCCCTGTCTCGCTCTCTCTCTCTGCTATCGTCTAGCCTCCCTGTCTCTCTCTCTGCTATCGTCTAGCCTCCCTGTCTCTCTCTCTGCTATCGTCTAGCCTCCCTGTCTGTCTCTCTGCTATCGTCTAGCCTCCCTGTCTCTCTCTCTCTCTGCTATCGTGTAGCCTCCCTGTCTCTCTCTCTGCTATCGTCTAGCCTCCCTGTCTCTCTCTCTGCTATCGTCTAGCCTCCCTGTCTGTCTCTCTGCTATCGTCTAGCCTCCCTGTCTGTCTCTCTGCTATCGTCTAGCCTCCCTGTCTCTCTCTCTGCTATCGTCTAGCCTCCCTGTCTCTCTCTCTGCTATCGTCTAGCCTCCCTGTCTGTCTCTCTGCTATCGTCTAGCCTCCCTGTCTCTCTCTCTGCTATCGTCTAGCCTCCCTGTCTCTCTCTCTGCTATCGTCTAGCCTCCCTGTCTCTCTCTCTCTGCTATCGTCTAGCCTCCCTGTCTCTCTCTCTCTCTGCTATCGTCTAGCCTCCCTGTCTCTCTCTCTCTCTCTATCGTCTAGCCTCCCTGTCTCGCTCTCTCTCTCTGCTATCGTCTAGCCTCCCTGTCTCTCTCTCTGCTATCGTCTAGCCTCCCTGTCTCTCTTTCTCTCTGCTATCCTCTAGCCTCCCTGTCTCTCTCTCTGCTATCGTCTAGCCTCCCTGTCTCTCTCTCTCTCTGCTATCGTCTAGCTTACCTGTCTCTCTCTCTGCTATCGTCTAGCCTCCCTGTCTCTCTCTCTCTGCTATCGTCTAGCCTCCCTGTCTGTCTCTCTGCTATCGTCTAGTCTCCCTGTCTCTCTCTCTCTCTGCTATCGTCTAGCCTCCCTGTCTCTCTCTCTCTCTGCTATCGTCTAGCCTCCCTGTCTCTCTCTCTCTCTCTATCGTCTAGCCTCCCTGTCTCGCTCTCTCTCTCTGCTATCGTCTAGCCTCCCTGTCTCTCTCTCTGCTATCGTCTAGCCTCCCTGTCTGTCTCTCTGCTATCGTCTAGCCTCCCTGTCTGTCTCTCTGCTATCGTCTAGCCTCCCTGTCTCTCTCTCTGCTATCGTCTAGTCTCCCTGTCTCTCTCTCTCTATCGTCTAGCCTCCCTGTCTCTCTCTCTCTCTGCTATCGTCTAGCCTCCCTGTCTCTCTCTCTCTATCGTCTAGCCTCCCTGTCTCTCTCTCTGCTATCGTCTAGCCTCCCTGTCTCGCTCTCTCTCTCTGCTATCATCTAGCCTCCCTGTCTCTCTCTCTGCTATCGTCTAGCCTCCCTGTCTCTCTCTCTGCTATCGTCTAGCCTCCCTGCTGACAGCTGCTGTTTACATTAATAGAAGATTTTTATTATTTACCTGACAGAGAAACTTGTGAATGCTTCAGAGTGATTCTGGTGATATGAGATGCAGGATGTTTCTGGTTGTTTTTGTTTTGGATAAATGAGAATCTAAGATAATTTAATAAATCTTGTCAGGTAAATGATCTGTCCATGCAGCAGGATCATTTCCCCAGATTTAGTGCTTCATCTTGTTTCTAAACACCTTTTCTGCAGTGTGACCTGATGTGCTCTTGTGTGATGCAGCTCCATCCATTTTTAATGCTGCGGTTGAATGTTTTGCGTGTGGGAGGGCTAGTGGAGGAGCTGGGGTTCCTCAGGGAGCTGTAGTGGGCCCAGTGGAGCGTGAGATGGACAGGTGATGTGAGCTGAAGCAGACTGAGCCAGCAGCTCCGTTTACCTTCATCTATATTCTAACCATCACTCAGAGCATCAAGCTCTGGGCGCTGACCAGGAGAACCAGACGGATTTACAACAGCTGAAAGCTTTCTCTGTCCGTGGGGGGGCGGGGCTCCGCACCCACAACCTGCTGGAAGACATGTACAACATTAGTGGGGAGAAGGACATCTGGAACATTTAGCTTAGCTGCTGCGTCCTCACCACAGAATGAGTTCAGGCTGAAAGAATCACGTCAGGACTCAGGTGCAGAGCAGGTGAACCTAAAAGTTTCTTTATTCAAATAATACAGCGTGAAGAAAAGCATGAAAAAGCTCACAATGTCAATCCTAAAAACAAGTCTTTACACAAGACTGAAATCCTTGTGTAGAGGGGTTACTCACCCTGTGTAGAGGGGTTACTCACCCTGTGAAGAGGGGTTACTCACCCTGTGTAGAGGGGTTACTCACCCTGTGAAGAGGGGTTACTCGCCTTGTGTAGAGGGGTTACTCACCCTGTGTAGAGGGGTTATTCACCCTGTGTAGAGGGGTTACTCACCCTGTGAAGAGGGGTTATTCACCCTGTGTAGAGGGGTTACTCACCCTGTGTAGAGGGGTTACTCACCCTGTGAAGAGGGGTTACTCACCCTGTGAAGAGGTTACTCACCCTGTGATGAGGGGTTATTCACCCTGTGAAGAGGGGTTGCTCACTGTGTGAAGAGGGGTTACTCACCCTGTGTAGAGGGGTTATTCACCCTGTGAAGAGGGGTTACTCACCCTGTGTAGAAGGGTTACTCACCCTGTGAAGAGAGGTTATTCACCCTGTGTAGAGGGGTTACTGACCATGTGTAGAGGGGTTATTCACCCTGTGTAGAGGGGTTATTCACCCTGTGAAGAGGGGTTACTCGCCCTGTGTAGAGGGGTTACTCACCCTGTGTAGAGGGGTTACTCACCCTGTGAAGAGGTTACTCACCCTGTGTAGAGGGGTTATTCACCCTGTGAAGAGGGGTTGCTGACCCTGTGTAGAAGGGTTACTCACTCTGTGAAGAGGTTACTCACCCTGTGAAGAGGGGTTACTCACTCTGTGAAGAGGGGTTATTCACCCTGTGTAGAGGGGTTACTGACCATGTGTAGAGGGGTTATTCACCCTGTGTAGAGGGGTTATTCACCCTGTGAAGAGGGGTTATTCACCCTGTGAAGAGGGGTTGCTGACCCTGTGAAGAGGGGTTACTCACCCTGTGAAGAGAGGTTACTGACCCTGTGTAGAGGGGTTACTCACCCTGTGTAGAGGGGTTACTCACCCTGTGAAGAGGTTACTCACCCTGTGTAGAGGGGTTATTCACCCTGTGAAGAGGGGTTGCTGACCCTGTGTAGAAGGGTTACTCACTCTGTGAAGAGGGGTTACTGACCCTGTGTAGAGGGGTTACTCACCCTGTGTAGAGGGGTTACTCACCCTGTGAAGAGGTTACTCACCCTGTGTAGAGGGGTTATTCACCCTGTGAAGAGGGGTTGCTGACCCTGTGAAGAGGGGTTACTCACCCTGTGAAGAGAGGTTATTCACCCTGTGTAGAGGGGTTACTGACCATGTGTAGAGGGGTTATTCACCCTGTGTAGAGGGGTTATTCACCCTGTGAAGAGGGGTTACTCGCCCTGTGTAGAGGGGTTATTCACCCTGTGAAGAGGGGTTACTCACTCTGTGAAGAGGGGTTACTGACCCTGTGATGAGGGGTTACTCACCCTGTGAAGAGGGGTTACTGACCCTGTGTAGAGGGGTTACTCACCCTGTGTAGAGGGGTTACTCACCCTGTGAAGAGGGGTTACTGACCCTGTGTAGAGGGGTTACTGACCCTGTGTAGAGGGGTTACTCACCCTGTGTAGAGAGGTTACTCACCCTGTGAAGAGGTTACTCACCCTGTGTAGAGGGGTTATTCACCCTGTGAAGAGGTTACTCACCCTGTGTAGAGGGGTTATTCACCCTGTGAAGAGGTTACTCACCCTGTGTAGAGGGGTTATTCACCCTGTGAAGAGGGGTTACTCACCCTGTGTAGAGGGGTTATTCACCCTGTGAAGAGGTTACTCACCCTGTGTAGAGGGGTTACTCACCCTGTGAAGAGGGGTTATTCACCCTGTGTAGAGGGGTTATTCACCCTGTGAAGAGGGGTTATTCACCCTGTGAAGAGGGGTTGCTGACCCTGTGAAGAGGGGTTACTCACCCTGTGAAGAGAGGTTACTGACCCTGTGTAGAGGGGTTACTCACCCTGTGTAGAGGGGGTTACTCACCCTGTGAAGAGGTTACTCACCCTGTGTAGAGGGGTTATTCACCCTGTGAAGAGGGGTTGCTGACCCCTGTGTAGAAGGGTTACTCACTCTGTGAAGAGGGGTTACTGACCCTGTGTAGAGGGGTTACTCACCCTGTGTAGAGGGGTTACTCACCCTGTGAAGAGGTTACTCACCCTGTGTAGAGGGGTTATTCACCCTGTGAAGAGGGGTTGCTGACCCTGTGAAGAGGGGTTACTCACCCTGTGAAGAGAGGTTATTCACCCCTGTGTAGAGGGGTTACTGACCATGTGTAGAGGGGTTATTCACCCTGTGTAGAGGGGTTATTCACCCTGTGAAGAGGGGTTACTCGCCCTGTGTAGAGGGGTTATTCACCCTGTGAAGAGGGGTTACTCACTCTGTGAAGAGGGGTTACTGACCCTGTGATGAGGGGTTACTCACCCTGTGAAGAGGGGTTACTGACCCTGTGTAGAGGGGTTACTCACCCTGTGTAGAGGGGTTACTCACCCTGTGAAGAGGGGTTACTGACCCTGTGTAGAGGGGTTACTGACCCTGTGTAGAGGGGTTACTCACCCTGTGTAGAGAGGTTACTCACCCTGTGAAGAGGTTACTCACCCTGTGTAGAGGGGTTATTCACCCTGTGAAGAGGTTACTCACCCTGTGTAGAGGGGTTATTCACCCTGTGAAGAGGTTACTCACCCTGTGTAGAGGGGTTATTCACCCTGTGAAGAGGGGTTACTCACCCTGTGTAGAGGGGTTATTCACCCTGTGAAGAGGGGTTACTCACTCTGTGAAGAGGGGTTACTGACCCTGTGATGAGGGGTTACTCACCCTGTGAAGAGGGGTTACTGACCCTGTGTAGAGGGGTTACTCACCCTGTGTAGAGGGGTTACTCACCCTGTGAAGAGGGGTTACTGACCCTGTGTAGAGGGGTTACTGACCCTGTGTAGAGGGGTTACTCACCCTGTGTAGAGAGGTTACTCACCCTGTGAAGAGGTTACTCACCCTGTGTAGAGGGGTTATTCACCCTGTGAAGAGGTTACTCACCCTGTGTAGAGGGGTTATTCACCCTGTGAAGAGGTTACTCACCCTGTGTAGAGGGGTTATTCACCCTGTGAAGAGGTTACTCACCCTGTGTAGAGGGGTTATTCACCCTGTGAAGAGGGGTTACTCACCCTGTGTAGAGGGGTTATTCACCCTGTGTAGAGAGATTATTCACCCTGTGAAGAGGTGTTATTCACCCTGTGAAGAGGTTACTCACCCTGTGTAGAGGGGTTACTCACCCTGTGAAGAGGGGTTACTCGCCTTGTGTAGAGGGGTTACTCACCCTGTGTAGAGGGGTTATTCACCCTGTGTAGAGGGGTTACTCACCCTGTGAAGAGGGGTTATTCACCCTGTGTAGAGGGGTTACTCACCCTGTGAAGAGGTGTTATTCATCCTGTGAAGAGGTTACTCACCCTGTGTAGAGGGGTTACTCACCCTGTGAAGAGGGGTTACTCGCCTTGTGTAGAGGGGTTACTCACCCTGTGTAGAGGGGTTATTCACCCTGTGAAGAGGGGTTACTCACCCTGTGAAGAGGTTACTCACCCTGTGATGAGGGGTTATTCACCCTGTGAAGAGGGGTTACTCACCCTGTGAAGAGGGGTTACTCACCCTGTGTAGAGGGGTTACTCGCCCTGTGTAGAGGGGTTACTCACCCTGTGAAGAGGGGTTACTCACCCTGTGAAGAGGGGTTATTCACCCTGTGAAGAGGGGTTACTCGCCCTGTGAAGAGGGGTTACTCACCCTGTGAAGAGGGGTTACTCGCCCTGTGAAGAGGGGTTACTCACCCTGTGAAGAGGGGTTATTCACCCTGTGAAGAGGGGTTATTCAACCAGTGTAGAGGGGTTACTCACCCTGTGAAGAGGGGTTATTCACCCTGTGAAGAGGGGTTGCTCACTCTGTGAAGAGGGGTTACTCACCCTGTGTAGAGGGGTTATTCACCCTGTGAAGAGAGGTTATTCACCCTGTGTAGAGGGGTTACTGACCATGTGTAGAGGGGTTATTCACCCTGTGTAGAGGGGTTATTCACCCTGTGAAGAGGGGTTACTCGCCCTGTGTAGAAGGGTTACTGACCCTGTGATGAGGGGTTACTCACCCTGTGAAGAGGGGTTACTGCCCCTGTGTAGAGGGGTTATTCACCCTGTGAAGAGAGGTTATTCACCCTGTGTAGAGGGGTTACTGACCATGTGTAGAGGGGTTATTCACCCTGTGTAGAGGGGTTACTCACCCTGTGTAGAGGGGTTACTCGCCCTGTGTAGAGGGGTTACTCACCCTGTGAAGAGGGGTTACTCACCCTGTGTAGAGGGGTTATTCACCCTGTGAAGAGGGGTTACTCACCCTGTGTAGAAGGGTTACTCACCCTGTGAAGAGAGGTTATTCACCCTGTGTAGAGGGGTTACTGACCATGTGTAGAGGGGTTATTCACCCTGTGTAGAGGGGTTATTCACCCTGTGAAGAGGGGTTACTCGCCCTGTGTAGAGGGGTTACTCACCCTGCGTAGAGGGGTTACTCACCCTGTGAAGAGGTTACTCACCCTGCGTCGAGGGGTTACTCACCCTGTGAAGAGGTTACTCACCCTGTGTAGAGGGGTTATTCACCCTGTGAAGAGGGGTTGCTGACCCTGTGTAGAAGGGTTACTCACTCTGTGAAGAGGTTACTCACCCTGTGAAGAGGGGTTACTCACTCTGTGAAGAGGGGTTATTCACCCTGTGTAGAGGGGTTACTGACCATGTGTAGAGGGGTTATTCACCCTGTGTAGAGGGGTTATTCACCCTGTGAAGAGGGGTTATTCACCCTGTGAAGAGGGGTTGCTGACCCTGTGAAGAGGGGTTACTCACCCTGTGAAGAGAGGTTACTGACCCTGTGTAGAGGGGTTACTCACCCTGTGTAGAGGGGTTACTCACCCTGTGAAGAGGTTACTCACCCTGTGTAGAGGGGTTATTCACCCTGTGAAGAGGGGTTGCTGACCCTGTGTAGAAGGGTTACTCACTCTGTGAAGAGGGGTTACTGACCCTGTGTAGAGGGGTTACTCACCCTGTGTAGAGGGGTTACTCACCCTGTGAAGAGGTTACTCACCCTGTGTAGAGGGGTTATTCACCCTGTGAAGAGGGGTTGCTGACCCTGTGAAGAGGGGTTACTCACCCTGTGAAGAGAGGTTATTCACCCTGTGTAGAGGGGTTACTCGCCCTGTGTAGAGGGGTTACTCACCCTGTGAAGAGGGGTTACTCACCCTGTGAAGAGGGGTTACTCACCCTGTGAAGAGGGGTTATTCACCCTGTGAAGAGGGGTTACTCGCCCTGTGAAGAGGGGTTACTCACCCTGTGAAGAGGGGTTACTCGCCCTGTGAAGAGGGGTTACTCACCCTGTGAAGAGGGGTTATTCACCCTGTGAAGAGGGGTTATTCAACCAGTGTAGAGGGGTTACTCACCCTGTGAAGAGGGGTTATTCACCCTGTGAAGAGGGGTTGCTCACTCTGTGAAGAGGGGTTACTCACCCTGTGTAGAGGGGTTATTCACCCTGTGAAGAGAGGTTATTCACCCTGTGTAGAGGGGTTACTGACCATGTGTAGAGGGGTTATTCACCCTGTGTAGAGGGGTTATTCACCCTGTGAAGAGGGGTTACTCGCCCTGTGTAGAAGGGTTACTGACCCTGTGATGAGGGGTTACTCACCCTGTGAAGAGGGGTTACTGACCCTGTGTAGAGGGGTTACTCACCCTGTGTAGAGGGGTTACTCACCCTGTGAAGAGAGGTTATTCACCCTGTGTAGAGGGGTTACTGACCATGTGTAGAGGGGTTATTCACCCTGTGTAGAGGGGTTACTCACTCTGTGAAGAGGTTACTCACCCTGTGAAGAGGGGTTACTCACTCTGTGAAGAGGGGTTACTGACCCTGTGATGAGGGGTTACTCACCCTGTGAAGAGGGGTTACTGCCCCTGTGTAGAGGGGTTACTCACCCTGTGTAGAGGGGTTACTCACCCTGTGAAGAGGTTACTCACCCTGTGTAGAGGGGTTATTCACCCTGTGAAGAGGGGTTGCTGACCCTGTGTAGAAGGGTTACTCACTCTGTGAAGAGGTTACTCACCCTGTGAAGAGGGGTTACTCACTCTGTGAAGAGGGGTTATTCACCCTGTGTAGAGGGGTTACTGACCATGTGTAGAGGGGTTATTCACCCTGTGTAGAGGGGTTATTCACCCTGTGAAGAGGGGTTATTCACCCTGTGAAGAGGGGTTGCTGACCCTGTGAAGAGGGGTTACTCACCCTGTGAAGAGAGGTTACTGACCCTGTGTAGAGGGGTTACTCACCCTGTGTAGAGGGATTACTCACCCTGTGAAGAGGTTACTCACCCTGTGTAGAGGGGTTATTCACCCTGTGAAGAGGGGTTGCTGACCCTGTGTAGAAGGGTTACTCACTCTGTGAAGAGGGGTTACTGACCCTGTGTAGAGGGGTTACTCACCCTGTGTAGAGGGGTTACTCACCCTGTGAAGAGGTTACTCACCCTGTGTAGAGGGGTTATTCACCCTGTGAAGAGGGGTTACTCACCCTGTGAAGAGGGGTTACTCACCCTGTGAAGAGAGGTTATTCACCCTGTGTAGAGGGGTTACTGACCATGTGTAGAGGGGTTACTCACCCTGTGTAGAGGGGTTACTCACCCTGTGAAGAGGGGTTACTGACCCTGTGTAGAGGGGTTACTGACCCTGTGTAGAGGGGTTACTCACCCTGTGTAGAGGGGTTACTCACCCTGTGAAGAGGTTACTCACCCTGTGTAGAGGGGTTACTCACTCTGTGAAGAGGGGTTACTCACCCTGTGTAGAGGGGTTATTCACCCTGTGAAGAGGGGTTGCTGACCCTGTGATGAGGGGTTACTCACCCTGTGAAGAGGTTACTCACCCTGTGTAGAGGGGTTACTCACTCTGTGAAGAGGGGTTACTCACCCTGTGTAGAGGGGTTATTCACCCTGTGAAGAGGGGTTGCTGACCCTGTGTAGAGGGGTTATTCACCCTGTGTAGAGAGATTATTCACCCTGTGAAGAGGGGTTATTCACTCATTTTAGTAACAAAAAGACACATGTTGTTAAAATAAGCACATATGGTCAGTAGGTAAATTCTACTAAAACAAGATAAATCAGATATTATTGGTAGATAGAAGAATAAAACACTTGGAGAGCTTCGTGTTTTTGCAGTGTTCTCATTCCTTTAATGTCTGACATGTGAAGAGAAGTTTAAAGAGGGGTTGTGATCTTTCCCACGGCGGAGCGTTAAGTCCTCTCTGAGTGTTTATAACCACTCAGCAGCTGTTACAAGGTGTGAACACACGTTGATTACAGGCTGCTGGAGGAATGTCTTCATGGTTTCCTCTTCCTGAAGCTTCCTGGATTCCTAAAGCTCCTAAACATTGTAATTTGTCTCCTCGGTTGGTGTTTCTTTAATCCCAGTTCCTGTGTTGTTTGCTGTGTGAGGAAAGTGAGACTGGAAACCTTCCTGCTGCTTTCTCACTAGTTTTTAATCGCAGTTTTCAGCCTCACAAAAGGATTTTACACTGTAAAAGATGTTTGTCGAAATTACAGTAAAACTCTGTCAACTTACATCAGAAATAGGCCGTAAAATTAAAAATTGTATATCACCGTATAGACACTTTTAATTACCGTAAATCAAAGAATAATACAAAACTTTAACTTTTAACTGTCATTAACTGTAGGAAACACAGTTTGGCTGTAAAAATATACAATTTTCATGTAAAATAAATGGATAAATACCATGATGTTTGAATAAATGACACAATTACCCTAAAAAATAAATGGAATATTCAGTCTAAATTACAGTTTTTGCTGATGTTTACATTTAAATATACAGTAGAAAACCCACTCACTGTATTCCACACAAATAACTTCTCTTGCTTTCTGTTCCTTGAATAAAAGATGTCTGCATCCTCCAGGCTCCGTTTTTTTAAGAATCCATCAAGTCAAACAGCCTGAATACAGAAAGTTATAAAAACATTCTTCATTTTGCATCACACTGCAAAAAACAACTGTTGTTTTTATGGTAAAAACCAGCAGAACGTTACCAAAATAAACACGGTGCAACTTTTTCTAATATTACAGTAAAATGATATTAACACTGTTGATTTCACCTTTAAAATTGACATTTTATTCCATATTTTACTGTATAAATAAAAAGTTTTTCCATCAAAAGAAACGCTGTTCTGCCATATAATTGACAAGAAAATACTTTATAAATGCTGCATAAATTAAAGATTTCACCATTAAATATTACAGTATATTTCTGTTAGTGATATGGTGTTTAGTACATTTAACAGTGACAAAAAGGAGCAAAAATAAAAAAATTACAGTGATGCTTGTACATATATTACATCAAATACATATTACAGAATATTTTACAGTGGAGTAATGTGTTTTACAAAAACAAAACTCTATAAATGATGAAGTTTTGTCTGATATAAATATTTACAGTGTTTCATTGTGACTGAAACTGATTTAACTCATTTATAATTTTAGTCTTTTACTGTCATGAATTAACAGTTTTTCACCCTAAAACCTACAGACATTTTTTACAGTGTGCCATCACTCTGGTTTTAAGCAGGTTGAGCCTGAAGCTGTTTAGGTTTTTCTTTTCTTTGTCTCCTCACAACAGTTTCTGTGTAAGTGGGGAGAACAATCTGTTGACTTTAGCAGGATTAGCTAGCCGTTAGCAGTATTGGATTCTCTTAATCATCCAGCAGGAGACGATCACAGATCGATGGTCCTCTAACTCCCATTTATCTGTGTATCGCTGTGGGACCCTCGCTGAGCCAGAAAACAGGGTCCAGCTTCAAATTAAAGCCTATTGTCACTAAATGGAAATTGGGTTTGTAGCGAGACTCGCAAAGCAAATATTCACAGAAACAATCGAAGGACAAACATCAGATAAAACAGAAAGTTAGCTCTTTAATCTGCATCAGTCCAGCTCTCCTTCATTCTCTTTACTAATGATGCAGTTTAGAGCCTGCAGACACCTTCAATCACACAATTAACAGCAATCTGCAGCAATAAATCAGTCGGCAACAACCGATCGCAACATGCATTATTAATAACCAAACTCTGCTTTTACTAACAGCTGTCCACACAAACATAACGTAGAATAAACAGGTACAATTAGAAGAACGGCTCATGGAAACATGTTTCCTTTCTGAAAACACGGACAACTCAACAGTATAGTCCAGGGTCGGCAACCTGAGGCTCCAGGGGCGGCAACCTGAGGCTCCAGGGGCGGCAACCTGAGGCTCCAGGGTCGACAACCCGAGGCTCCAGGGGTCGGCAACCTGTGGCTCCAGGGGTCGGCAACCCGAGGCTCCAGGGGTCGGCAACCTGAGGCTCCAGGGTCGGCAACCTGTGGCTCCAGGGGTCGGCAACCCGAGGCTCCAGGGGTCGGCAACCTGAGGCTCCAGGGGTCGGCAACCTGTGGCTCCAGGGGTCGGCAACCCGAGGCTCCAGGGGTCGGCAACCTGTGGCTCCAGGGGTCGGCAACCCGAGGCTCCAGGGGTCGGCAACCCGAGGCTCCAGGGGTCGGCAACCTGTGGCTCCAGGGGTCGGCAACCCGAGGCTCCAGGGGTCGGCAACCTGAGGCTCCAGGGGTCGGCAACCTGAGGCTCCAGGGTCGGCAAACTGAGGCTCCAGGGGTCGGCAACCTGAGGCTCCAGGGGTCGGCAACCTGCGGCTCCAGGGTCGGCAACCTGCGGCTCCAGGGGTCGGCAACCTGAGGCTCCAGGGGTCGGCAACCTGAGGCTCCAAGGTCGGCAACCTGAGGCTCCAGGGGTCGGCAACCTGAGGCTCCAGGGGTCGGCAACCTGCGGCTCCAGGGTCGGCAACCTGAGGCTCCAGGGGTCGGCAACCTGAGGCTCCAGGGGTCGGCAACCTGCGGCTCCAGGGGTCGGCAACCTGAGGCTCCAGGGGTCGGCAACCTGAGGCTCCGGGGGTCGGCAACCTGAGGCTCCAGGGGGCGGCAACCTGAGGCTCTAGGGGTCGGCAACCTGCGGCTCCAGAGCCACATGGGGCCCTTCAGGCCGTCTCCAGTTGCTCCTGTTGCTTTCACAAAAAAATGATATGGAATTTGTCTAAAATTGAATCCACATCATAGTAGAGATTCTTACATTCTCCAATTGTAAAACTATATTTCCTATAGACAGGAAAAAAACATCATCATCATCATCGAAATTTTTTGCCGAATCTGGCAACAACAGAAAAGACCGATTAGGTCACATTAACAGTGCTTCCTGCTGAGGGATTCACTTGATTTGCAGCAATAAATTAGTAAATAACTTTCATTATAAAGCTCAAAGGGGTTTTCTATTATCAGTTTATTACTTTCTTATAACTATGAAGTTGCAGGTGGAGGCTGTAAATAATTGAGCCCGTCTGTGTTTTCTGCCTCTCCTGATCTTTACTCTTGTTGTTATCTTTGTTATCATTTATCTGATTCTAACTGTGTTAATAAATAAACCTTAAACCTAAAACCTGGAGCTGAAGCAGTAAAAGCTCCTTTTAGCCTGTTTGGGTTATTTGCGACGAGGATAATTGTGCAATGAAAACACCTGAAAATGCTTTCAGCTGCATTCTCCACTGATGTGATTTGAATTATGTTTCATCTAGAAATGAAATATTGGATTCCTCTTTTCTCCTGCTCACACTTTGGAAACAAATCTTTGTGTTTGTTGGACAGAAAATTGGATTCTGAGCGTCGTTTCAGACAGAAGCTGGTTGTCTGAATGGATCTGAATTAGCTGAGCAGCAGGATGATAAATGACGAGTCATTAGAGCTCCATTCAGACATCATGTCCAGCCTCAGTCATAGGGCTCACTGGTCCACAATCAGCCCATTGTACAGGCGTGTGTGTGTGTGTGTCTGTCTGTGTGTGTGTGTGTGTGTGTGTGTGTGTGTGTGTGTGACTCCTGGAGCAGCTCAGCATGTAAACACACTCCTGAGACTCAGAGTCTCCATGGTTACAGACACACACACACACACACACACACACACACACACACATTCTTGTACTTCTATCTTTGTGAGGACCCTCATTGTAACAGTGAATTCCCTTGCAAGGTTATAATAGTTTGGGATTTTTCATTAGTTTTAGTTTTAATTTTGTTGTGATTTTTTGTTTTCAGAGTCAGTTAGTTTTAATGAGTTTTAGAGTGAGTTTGCTAGTTTTAGTTTAGTATTTATTTATTTTTTTGAAATGCTTTAGTTTTAATGTTAGTTGTAGTGTTTTGTAATGGGGTATTTGTTGGGTGGGAGATTAAAAGAGGTCACAGTAAATGTTTCCTTTTTTTCCTTTGTCTGATCCATCTTCATTATGTATGAAAAAAGTTGACACAGACGAAAACGAAGGACATTTACACTATAATTTTAGTTAGTTTTGTAACCACACAATACAGTTCCAGTTAAATATCATTATTTAAACATAAACCTGATTGTAACCTTTAATCCTTAAAACAAAGTCTGAAATCTCAAAAAGCCTTTAAAGAAGTGAGGACCGACCCAAATGTCCTCACTCTGTTGGTTAAAAACATGTTCTGGTCCTCACTATGTAGGAAGTACAAGAACACACACACACACACACACACACACGTCCTTGTACTTCTATCATTGTGAGGACCCTCATTGTAACAGTGAATTCCCTTGCAAGGTTATAATAGTTTAGGATTTTTCATCAGTTTTAGTTTTAATTTTGTTGTGATTTTTTGTTTTCAGATTCAGTTAGTTTTAATTAGTTTTCAGAGTGAGTTTGCTAGATTTAGTTTAGTATTTATTTAATTGAAAAGCTTTAGTTTTAGTTTATTTTTTATTAGTTGTAGTGTTTTGTAATGGGGTATTTGTTGGGTGGGAGATTAAAAGAGGTCACAGTAAATGTTTCCTTTATTTCCTTTGTCTGATCCATCTTCATTATGTATGAAAAAAGTTGACAAAGATGAAAACGAAGGACATTTTCACTATAATTTGAGTTAGTTAGTAGTGACTCTGGTTGTCTGAGCGAGAGATGAGAACGCCCTCGCACTTCAACAAGGTATCTCAGGAATCAATAATCCGCCCGGCAACACATGACACATCCAGGCTGCAATAAGAGAAGGAGAAGCTGCTCCTCATTCTTCTCCTCTAATCTTAATGAATGATCCTCTCTGACATCAGCTCTTTAATCTCTAAGCTTTGTGTCAGCTGGAATGGAATAATAATGTTTCTAAGGTTTCTGGACTTTAACTAGATTCAAATTATTCCTAAAAACATCTAAATCACCTAATAAATGATGGTATATTATTATAGGTTCAACCTAGAAAAAGTAAATTCACTAATTAATATAACAGTAAATATTTCATACATTTTGTACATTTACTGAAGTACAGTTTGAGGTATTTGCATTTTATTTAGTATTTCCATTTCCTGCTATTTTATACTTTTATTTCCATTTTCTACTACATTTTAGAAGTAAATGTTGTTCTTTTTAAGCCTGACAACATTAGTTATTTGTGACAGATTTTCACTGTTGGCACCATTAATACAATAATCTAATATAAATAAATATGAATGATTGAGCTAGCAGCAGGCAGTATATAGGTTTTCTGTTTACCTCACTAGTACCAGTGATGAATACACATTAATGCATCAATGATTAGAATTAAAAAATATATAAATTATGGTATATTACCTAGAAAAAGTAAATAAAGTTATTAAAATGAGCTCCACGTTTACCAGCTGCAACATTTAAGTGATGAAAACATGAATTAATGCAGTAATTATTATAACACAGAAATATAATATTTATGATTCCAAAATGGGACAATTTACATAATTAACACTTTTGGTGCCAGTTAGTTTGAAAGCAGGACTTTTATTAGCTGGCAGAGCTGATGGATGAACAGAAACATAAAGAATATTTAAACATTTAGTCTGTTTTATCGCTCAGCAGCCAATTAAGCTGACAGGAGAAGAAGAGGATTGTGGGTAGGCGGCGGGGAGAAAGGTGGGCGGAGATAAAACGACACACACACACACACACACACACAGACACACACAGACACACACACACACACACACACTCAGAGTGTACACTAGAGCTGACAGACTGAAAGAATCCAGAGAGAAGTAATTATAAACACACACACACCTGACTGCATTCAGTCTGTAGACTAAAACAGAGTCATGCACTAACACACACACACACACACACGCACACACACACACACACACACACACACACACACACACAGACACACACAGACTTGGTGTTCCTGGCCAGGAGGTGACAGCCCTTTTGTCCTCCTCCTCCTCCTCCTCCAGCTGGATGGTTCGTGGCTCCTCTCGCTGCCAGAGCAGCTCAGATATTTGTCTTCAGCTGCCAGAGAACATCAGAGAGAGAGAGAGAGAGAGAGAGAGAGAGAGAGTTCCAGGTGTGGGGGAGGGAGGGAAGGTAAATCCTGCAGGACAGACGAGGAGCTGCATGCATCACAAGCAGACACACATAGGGATGGGTACAGAATTCTGTACTTTTATAGGTACCGACCGAATTCCGTCGGTACTACCGAGTACCGATTCATGTAAAATCAAACGGTACCGTGTTTCGGTACCTAAACGGCGTTAACTTTAAACTGATCATTGATTTCAACCTGTTTTCATTTAACGTCTTTGATTAACAAGCGTGCTGACGATCGCACTATTCTTTATTTATTTTATTTACCTCCTCGTCTGGTCCTGTCTGCTCACCGCGGCCACTAGCTGCTGCCCTCTTCCGCCCCGGCGCAGAGACGAACAGCCGGCTCTAGGCCTGCTAGCCCCCAGCTGCTATCTCTCCAATGACTCTACCCGGGCTTGGCCTTCGTCTGCCTCCAGATTGTACCTTCGTTACTCCGTTTGCTCTCTCCATTCTTCTGTAGACCAGTCATTAGCAGCTAGCAGCTAGCTGCTGCATCTCTGGTCCTCCGCTAATACTCCGCTCTTCAACTCAGGAATATTACTGGCCAATTTACTCCAAACTGCCTCGCTGAAATTAAATCCCTCGGACTCCTGCGTCATCCTCGATATGTGGACAGAGCAGCCCGACTCAACTTTGTTTATTCCAAACATGCCACGCCCACAATACTGTCTGACCGGTGCTGCTACAGCTACGACGTCATCACAACAAATCACACGTGCACTTGCAACCTTTTTTTTTTTTTTCTCCTCCGTGCACCTGAGAGCTCCTCTGCATTCTTTGATAACGCTGCAACCTTCATGTTACAATAAAACAATAAAGCACTGCTCATCCTGGATGTTATAGTGTTTGGATATATTTTTTAAAGTTTATATTTTGAGAAATAAATATGTTGAATTGAAAAAATTAGATTTTATTATTAAACAAATTAACATTTATTACCACATAAACAAACGCAAAAGTACCGAAAATTGGTACCGTTGAGTACCGGTACCGATTCCCAGGTACCGGGTATCGGTACCGTATCGGTTCAAATGTGAAAGGAACCCATCCCTAGACACACAACAAGTTCAGAAATGATGCAGCAGAGCTGAACCTGCAGCAGGAACTAGTCTAGTTCCTGGAAGGTTTCTGGTCCAGAGAGTCTATAAACTGTCCTCCAGCAGGACCTGAAGCTCTGACTGCTCCTGGTGGTTTTGGTCAATTTTTGGTCAATTTGTGTCTTTTTTGGTCAATTTGTGTCTTTTTTTGGTTGATTTGTGTCTTTTTTTGGTCGATTTGTGTCTTTTTTTGGTCAATTTGTGTCTTTTTTGCCATTTTGTGTCTATTTTGGTCATTTTTTTGTCTTTCCTGACATCAGTTTGTCGGTTGTCAGGATGGATATATGTATTTTTTGGGTAATTTTTTGCCGTTTTGTTGGGTCATTCTACGTCTATTGTGGATCATCATCAGAGGCTTGGTGGTGCAGCAGGAAGACTTGCCAGTAGAGAGTTATAGGAGTCTAGACGTGGTAACACCAGGACCTGAACCAGGAGTCTAGACGTGGTAACACCAGGACCTGAACCAGGAGTCTAGACGTGGTAACGCCAGGACCTGAACCAGGAGTCCAGACGTGGTAACGCCAGGACCTGAACCAGGAGTCCAGACGTGGTAACGCCAGGACCTGAACCAGGAGTCCAGACGCGGTAACGCCAGGACCTGAACCAGGAGTCCAGGCGTGGTAACGCCGGGACCTGAACCAGGAGTCCAGACGTGGTAACGCCGGGACCTGAACCAGGAATCTAGACTTGGTAACGCCGGGACCTGAACAAGGAGTCTAGACGTGGTAACGCCAGGACCTGAACCAGGAGTCTAGACGTGGTAACGCCAGGACCTGAACCAGGAGTCTAGACGTGGTAACGCCAGGACCTGAACCAGGAGTCTAGACGTGGAAACACCGGGACTTGAACCAGGAGTCTAGACGTGGTAACGCCGGGACCTGAACCAGGAGTCTAGACGTGGTAACGCCGGGACCTGAACCAGGAGTCTAGACGTGGTAACGCCGGGACCTGAACCAGGAGTCTAGACGTGGTAACGCCAGGACCTGAACCAGGAGTCTAGACGTGGTAACGCCGGGACCTGAACCAGGAGTCTAGACGTGGTAACGCCGGGACCTGAACCAGGAGTCCAGACGTGGTAAAACCGGGACCTGAACCAGGAGTCCAGGCGTGGTAACGCCAGGACCTGAACCAGGAGTCCAGACGTGGTAATGCCAGGACCTGAACCAGGAGTCCAGACGTGGTAACGCCAGGACCTGAACCAGGAGTCCAGACGTGGTAACGCCAGGACCTGAACCAGGAGGTGGTGGGTTGCTGGGTCAGGTGATCTGGATCAGCTGAGGACACATGAACCTTGAAGACCAGTTGGTCATCAGTCATGAGAGCAAGGTCCCTGCAGAGCTGCTGGGACCAGTTGATGGATCCAAGCTGGAGATTGATATGATAAACATACTGATGCATCATAAACACACTGAGCTGGTAAACATAAACACACTGAGCTGGTAAACATAAACATTAGCTGCTGTTTGGAGCTGAGTGAAGTCTTTAACCTGCAGCTTCCAGCCTCTGTCCTCATAAATCATCCTGAAATGGTCCGTTAGTGGAAGTTTTATGTTTCATCATCTGAACTGAAACACTGAGCAGCAGAGCATGTTCCAGGACTCTCTCTGGCTCGGGGCCCTCTTGGATCAGGATCCCCGGAGCTGGCACTGACTCTGGTGTTAATGTGTGACTTGTGATTGGTTGCTGGCTGCCGGCCCTCGCACTGTCACATGACTTCCAACTGGCATGGACACCGAGCGCTCTGGGGACACCAACAGGAGAGAGAGGAAGAGATGCAGTAGAGAGGAAGAGGATCCAGTAGAGGATCCAGTAGAGGACCCAGTAGAGGACCCAGTAGAGGACCTAGTAGAGGATCCAGTAGAGGACCCAGTAGAGGATCCAGTAGAGGACCCAGTAGAGGACCCAGTAGAGGACCCAGTAGAGGATCCAGTAGAGGATCCAGTAGAGGACCCAGTAGAGGACCCAGTAGAGGATCCAGTAGAGGACCCAGTAGAGGACCCAGTAGAGGACCCAGTAGAGGATCCAGTAGAGGATCCAGTAGTTCTCAACCTTTTTGAGTCGCAACCCCCAATTTAACATGCATGTTGTCTGCGACCCCCACTCACTGAACACAATCTCACACGCACAGTTCAGATCACCCAAAAAAGAAACAAAATGACCAAAAAAAGGAAACAAAATGACCAAAAAAGACACAAATTGACCACAAAATGATCAAAAAAGACACAAAATGACAAAAAAAAAGACACAAATTGACCACAAAATGACCAAAAAAGACACAAAATGATCAAATAACACACAAAATGACAAAAAAAAGACATTAAGTGACCAAAAAGACTAAAACACATGAACACTTTAACACAGTGGAGACAGAGCTGACTTCCTAAATGATTTGTTGACCCCCAGAAATCATCTCGCGACCCCAATTGGGGTCCCGACCCCAAGGTTGAGAATAGCTGCAGTAGAGGACCCAGTAGAGGACCCAGTAGAGGATCCAGTAGAGGACCCAGTAGAGGACCCAGTAGAGGACCCAGTAGAGGATCCAGTAGAGGATCCAGGAGAACAGGATCGTGGTGGATCAGAGCCCAGATTCACTGCTGAAACTATTTCTCACTGTATAATCTTTAACAGCAGTGAAAGGACTCTGACTCTTTCAGTTCTGATGTATTTATGCTGCACTGCTGCTACACTAGAGCTAAAGAGATATATATATATATATATATATATATAAAGTAATATAAAGAGCCAAACAAACCCACAGTACAGTACGCTCCTGGTTCACTCAACACGACTGTAAACTCTTCTGTCTCTGTCCACAGCTTTAGATGTTTTTAGGTTTTTATTGTGTGTGTGTTGGGAATAAACCGTGTCCTCTCTGTGTGTCTCCGTGTCTCCGTGTCCTCAGAGTGTGTTGAGAATAAACCGTGTCCTCTCTGTGTGTCTCCGTGTCCTCAGAGTGCGACTCGTCCTGCTGGCTCTGCTCCGGTCCGTCTGCAGACAACTGCTCGTCCTGTCGGTCCCCGTCCGGCCTGCACCAGGGACGCTGCGTCCCCACAAGCCCACAAGGCTTCTTCATCCAGGACAACCAGGTCCAAGGTGAGACACACACACACACACACACACACACACACACACACACACTTTTACTCACCTCCTTCCAGTCCAGAGCTCTCAGCCTCTCTTCATTCCCTCGGCCAAACTTAACCTGAAACCTTCACCTGAGAACATAAAGAGGACGTCTCTGTCCAACATGTCCTCATTCTCAAGGACACAGACTCGTCCTCACAGCCCCATATATATATATATATGTATATATATTCAAGACTTTACTGAGGTAAAAATACAAGGTAACAGCATCAGAATATGCTGAAGTAAAGTACCAAAGGTGGAAAAGTTGTTACAGGTTGAATAATAGTCGTGTTTCCTTTAGGGGGGAAAGTCTCAGGCCACGCCCTCTAAAGTATCAGGCCACGCCCTCTAAAGTATCAGGCCACGCCCTCTCTAAAGTCTCAGGCCACGCCCTCTCTAAAGTCTCAGGCCATGCCCTCTCTAGAGTCTCAGGCCACGCCCTCTAAAGTCTCAGGCCACGCCCTCTCTAGAGTCTCAGGCCACGCCCTCTAAAGTCTCAGGCCACGCCCTCTCTAAGTCTCAGGCCACGCCCTCTCTAAAGTCTCAGGCCACGCCCTCTAAAGTCTCAGGCCACGCCCTCTCTAGAGTCTCAGGCCACGCCCTCTAAAGTCTCAGGCCACGCCCTCTCTAAAGTCTCAGGCCACGCCCTCTCTAAAGTCTCAGGCCACGCCCTCTATAACTCTCTATTCTAACACATAGAATAAATAAATAAAACTCTGCCATCATTGTGTCTCCTTATAAACTCCTCCCTCCCTCCTCGACAGCTGCAGAAACTAAAGACTGAACTGAAACAAAACAGAGGAAATAAGCAGCTAAATACAACAGAACATAATTAGTAAAATCTGTAATTAATAGAGAGCAACACAAACATTTCCTTTACAAAAATAACCCATGTTTATATCAGAGAGACTATGAATGTGCCTAATTATCGGACAGATGTTTAAATATTTCTGTTGCAAAGATTCTGTTTATTTCCTCTTCAGAAGCAGATTTTAAAGGAACCCAGGGAGTTCTGGTGTGGTGTTTCTGGTCCAGACTACAGCTGATTAGTTCAGTCAGTGTCATAATAAAAAACATTGATATTAAATACTAAATGGACTCAGCCAGAGCTCCAGAGGAGGCTGATAAATATTCTGTTTGTGTTCAGATCTGATGAGTTTTATCAGTCTGCTGCTGTGGATCACTGAGCTCCACCTCATTAAACTCAATTATCACTATTTATCTAAAGGCTTTTAATAGGTTTTAATGCTTCACCTTTTGACCAAATTAGCAGCACAACAACAACAACCAGGAGAAGAAGGAAAAGCATCAAATTTACTGATGAAACTAGAGAAACTACAGCATACAGTAAATATTCTCCATTTCAAGTTAAACTCCTCGATTCATTAATGTTATTGAAGTTAAAGCACTAAAGTAAGAAAAATTACCATAAAAAACCCAAAATTACCATAAAAAAGTCAAAATTACCAGAAAAAAGTTAGATTACCAGAAAAAAAGTCAAATTTACTATAAAAAGTAAAATTACCAAAGAAAAAGTCAAATTTACCATTAAAAAGTAAAATTACCATAAAAAAGTCAAAATTACAAGAAAAAAAGTCACATTACCAGAAAAAAGTCAAATTACCAGAAAAAGTCAAAATTACAAGAAAAAAGTCAAAATTACCAGAAAAATTTGAAATAGCATAAAAAAGTCAAATTACCATAAACAAGTAAAAAAAAAAGTAGATTTATCAAAAAAATTATCAGAATCAGAAGAAAAAAATGATGTTTCATGTCCCTGATAAACCGTCTCTAGTCACATTTAGACACTTTTTAAAGACACGTCAATGTTTCATAATTCCCACGCTGACGAATTTTATGAACTCGAACAACATATAAAAATATCTGATGCTTTTGTGAACCGCAAATATCATTTTCAGGCCAACCAGAAACCAAAAAGCCTCATTCACAGACCTGCTGACTCATCCTGAGACCTGCAGCTCTACTTTCAATCTGCTGTTTATCTCCTGAATGTTCCTCTTTTCTTCACTTCGACTCTCTGAGTGTCTGATTGTTGCTGCTGGAGACGTTTTACTATCACTACTTGTTGGTTTGTCTCCTCGTGGTAAAAACACTGAGACTGAGGATAAATTAGCCGTAAAAGAGAAACTAGTGAGGGTAAAAAGCCCCGTGGAGCTGCAGACTCATTACTCATATAGTCATTTAATTCATTGCACTTATATAAAAGTATCGATCAGAGCAGCTTTAAGAAAGAGTCACCTGCAGCAGAAGTTTCCTCAAAATATAAATATTTCTTCAGGTTAGTTTCTAATGAGCCAATCAGCAGAGAAACATTAGTTTATGTCCAGAAGGATCTGAGCCTCTCAAACATCCGTCTGGTGATTCAGTTCAACGTTTGGAGGAAAAAAAGGACAAAAGGAATCATGAGGTTCAACGTTTTCCTCCAGATGAACAGTAACATTAGTGTGTTTGGGATAGAAAGGGTTAAATGAGGTCAGATATGATAAACCATGAACCAGAGATCAGAGCTAATGGATTTACATTAACAAGCTGCATCATCTCTCTGGTTAACATGCTGCAAGATAACTGAGTCCACTCACACCCAGGGACGGCTCTAGTCCATCTGGGGCCCTAGGCCAGATCCATTGGTGTCTATCAGCTCCGCTTGCTGTTTCATGGAGGGGAACTCCTGTTTGTGTTTGCCCATGGAGCCAACCAGCTATATAATACAACTGTCTGTCTATAGAATTATTAACTGACAAGTCAATTCTCAAAGAAGCCCAGCTGGAGACGCTAACAAAGTTAGAGACAAGAGAGGCCCCCCTTTAGACGGTCAGATCAGCCCCCCCTTAAAGGGGGGGCTGATCTGACCGTCTAAAGGGGGGCGATCTGACCGTCTAAAGGGGGGCGATCTGACCGTCTAAAGGGGGGCTGATCTGACCGTCTAAAGGGGGGCGATCTGACCGTCTAAAGGGGGGCGATCTGACCGTCTAAAGGGGGGCTGATCTGACTGTCTAAAGGGGGGCGATCTGACCGTCTAAAGGGGGGCGATCTGACCGTCTAAAGGGGGGCTGATCTGACCGTCTAAAGGGGGGGGGGGGGCGATCTGACCGTCTGAAGGGGGGGCGATCTGACCGTCTGAAGGGGGGGTGACCTGACCGTCTAAAGGGGGGCAAGGCAATGACCACATGTCACGTGACTCAGCACCACAAGTGACAAAATGTCATTGTTTATCTGTTTCTTTATTTTGTTAATATTTATTATTTTTAAGACAGAACACGAAGGGAGGGGGACAATGGGCGCTCCTCCAGCAGATGGCGCTCTAGATGTCGCCTAGAGCCGGCCCTGTAATAACAAAGATGATAAGATGTTAATAACGTGTGTTTTTAGAATGTTCTGCTACAGTTTTTGGAGTTCATCTGCTGCCCAAAATGATCAATCAATGCAGTTTTGTTAATGTTTGTTAAAAGTTAAAGTTTTAAATGTAGAAGCTGTTATCGCTCACTCAAACTTTCCGTTTTTATTTGTAATTTTTTTCCTTTATTACTGATGAACATAGAAAAAAAATCCTTCATCGACCCTGGAAACCTTTTACACGACTCTCATTCTGTAAGTTTCGCTCCATACGTATTAAAGTGAGTTTGATTGTACTATGACTATGAAGTCTCTGCAGACTGTGTGTGTTTGCGCCCTGAAGGAGTTCAAGTTAAAGAATAACTGAGAAGCAAATGAACTTCTAACCTTAAACTCATCTTCACATTCATGCTGGTGTTATCCCTCCTCCTGTGGGAGCTGAAGAAATGTTCTGACTGACAACGACTCAAAAACGTATATACACGACGTTAAATATGAGGTCAGAGTTGGTACGAGGGTTGAGTGGTTTTATATCTCTGTCTAACTCTTCCAGGAGAGTTTTTATTCATAAAAGCAGAGTAAATAGTGACAGAGATGAATGAACAGTGGCCTCGACCAAACACTTCTACAACACTTCTCTCTGTGAATTATCTGCTGGAGATATTCTACCTGTTCTCCTTCACTCATCAGTGTTTTACAGTCTGCAGCATCACTGCTCCCACTAATGGACACGTATTTATTCTGGGCCACAGCTACAATGTAAATGATGGTCGGAAACACAGTTAATACACTGATAAAAAAGGTCTAAAAACCAGATCAAACAGTAAATCTGAGGGAAATTATCTCACTGCATGGACAGATAATTTACCTTGACAAGATTTATTAAATTAGGATTATTAAATCTAGAAATAAGCATGTTGAACACTTAAAATAATAAATTAACTCTTAAAACAGATGTTTTGATGATACAGTGTGGCGGCTAGATGCCAGACTGTAGAAGAAGAAACAAACAGGAGGGTTTTCTACGGCGGGACAAGTTTGGTTTTCACCGTCGCTAACTGTGACAACGTCAGCAGCCTACATATCCAAGTATCCTTGAGCAAGATACTGAACCCCAAATTGCTCCCGATGCTGTGTTCATCGGTGTGTGAATGAATTCCCAATGGTGGCAGGTGGCACCGTTTAGGGTAGCCTCTGCCACCAGTATGAATGTTTGTGTGAAAGGGTGAGTCAGTCTGTAGTGTAAAGAGCTTTGAGTGGTTGCAAAGCGACTAGAAAATCGCTATATAAGTGCAGGTCCATTACCATTACCATTAGCCGATCATAAACAAACCAGCATGGCTAATTATGCACAGAGTCTCCGCTAATCTCGGCTGGATTTGTCTCCAGTCACTTTCTTGAAAAATAGTTGCTAAGTTTGCTAAATTTAGCAACAAAGTTGGGAGCACTGCTCCGCCGGTGGGCGGTTACTATCGAGGTAGATAAGATCGGTTTGACGTAAAAGAATCGGCCGATCGCCGATCCTGCAAAATTAAGGAAATCGGTGCCCGATCGGTGCACCCCTACATTTTCCCAAACTTTTTCCTCTTCTGTTGCTCCTTTCTCTCTATCTTTCTCTCTATCTTTCCATCTATTTTCCATCTATTTTCCATCATCTTTCCTCTCCTGTCTCCTCCTACCTTGATGGAAACCACTGTATCTTGTATTTTAACCCCTTCCTCCCTGTTTCCAGCGTGCCACCCGTCCTGTCTGAGCTGCTCCGGTCCGTCCCAGGCCGACTGCTCCTCCTGCTCCTCGATGGCGTCGCTGCAGAACGGATACTGCAGGACAAGCTGCCAGGACGGCTTCTTCCTCAGCGCCGCCACCGGAGTATGCCTCAGTGAGTCTCTGTGTGTGTGTGTGTGTGTCGTTTAAGAGCAGCTTTCATCAGAAACCCTCCGTGAGTGCTGGTATTTTTAGTGAGCGGCCCCGGTGGGGATTGAACCAGCGACTCGGTGGGTTAGTACCTCCACACAGAAGCAGGCTGCAGCTCCAATAAGCTGCATTATTCATGAGAAACACCAAGCATCTTAGTAAAATAGATGTTCTCAGATTAATATCTTTGACTTTAAAGCCCTGCAGTCTGTCTCTTTTGAAGTGTCGGCTCTAAAATGATCTGAGGAGCTGAAAGTCGCTGCTCTTATGTCTGTTTGCTGGAATAAAGTCAGCGTTTTCTCTCCAAATCCTCCCGAAAGAAAGAGTCGGACACAAAGCAGGTTTTTGTTCTCTTTGAAGCAGAGAACAAAGAGAGGTTTAGTCTTCCAGGAGACTGGACACCATGCTTTTACATGCAAAGAATCCACATTCCTCCTGATTTCTGCTGCTCTGGATGTTCATTAGAACATAGTTGGTATTTGATGTTGAATTTCAGATTATAGCACAAAAATCACAGCTTTACCAAGTTATTCCTGCATCACAGCTGGACTCAGTGGATTTTAGACTCTATTAGTGCAGAGAAAAAGCTCTGAAATCAGTCTCATTAAACCAGTTTCCATTCGATTTGATCAGCAGGAATATTTCAGCTCTTTACGATTATAAAAACTTTATTATCCACTGAGTGGAAATTCACCATAGACAAGTCTCAAAACAACAGATAGAAACATTTCAAGGATAGAAACAAAAAAGCCTACAGCAATAACTGTACTTCACACATCACCCATTCAAGAAGATAATTTCATAAAATCACACCACAGAACAAATCAAGTTTAGGATTATCGGTCTAAGATCTAACCCTTACCGTAACCACATAAGAAACCACATATAACCAGAATAAAACCAGTTAAAATCAGGACGAAACCAGTTAAAACCAGAATAAAACCAGATAAAACCAGAATAAAACCATTTAAATCCAGAATAAAACCACATGAAACCAGTTAAAACCAGAATGAAACCAGTTAAAAAAAAAAAAAAAACTGTTAAAACCAGAATGAAACCAGTTAAAACTAGAATAACACCAGTTAAAACCAGAATGAAACCAAGAGATTTCTTAAATTAAGATAATTAAATCTAGAAATAAGCATGTTGAACACTTAAAATAAGAAATTAACTCTTAAAACAAGATAAATGATCTAACACTTCTAAATCTAAAGTTTTTTTTTTATCTTGGTAAGAACCAAATAATCATCAGGTCACTCTGCTCGGGCCAGTTCATCACTGCTGGCAGCGTCATTATTTTAATATTTAGAATACAAATATTTGTTTCTTTGAAGTCTGTGCACGTAAACATTAAAGTAAAGAAGTGAGAGAAGAAAGACGGAGCGTTTCAGTAACACGTGGATCATAATTACTGAGCCTTATAATCTCTTTAGCGCAGATCAAACAGTTTAAATCAAACTACAGTAAAAGCTGCTGAGGAATCATTTCTTTCACAATCCAATAAAAGAAACAGAAATATGACTTTAAAGTGATCAAAAGAATACTTGTTTAACCCCGACGCCTCCACAACAAACTGGAGAAAAGTTTCTTTGTGTAAACATTTCTCTCCACCTTTTGGTGTAAAACAGTAAAACAAGACTTTTAATGAGTTTCTGTCTGAGTCACGCTCACAGGGAGAGATGAGCTTTCTTTAGATCTTTGCTAATAAACAGACAAACATACATCAAACCTTCCTCCATGATCCTGATCATTTGACAGTTGAAATATAATAAACTATCGACCAGGAGATCAATAGAGAAGGTAATCTGGGGCTGTTCACTGCAAAAACCAAAATGAGAAATAAATAACTATAATTAAGCAAATACATGCTGGAAACAAGTCAAATTATCTGCCGGTGCTATAAGTAAACTTTTCTTTGTAAGAATTCTTTAAATAAGTAAAAATATCTAGAAACTAGAAAACCAATGTTGTCTGGAAATAAATGCAAAAATACTTATTTCAAGCAATTGTGGCTTGAAAAACTGAACGGTAGTAACATTAAAATAAGCCAGAAATACTTGAAACTAGCATGTTTTTTTCTAATTTCAGTATCTGTGGGTAGATACTGGTGGTAGAAAATACTTTTGAAATATCATTTAAACTAAGCATGAAAAAGCTCACAATGTCAATCCTAAAAACAAGTCTTTACACAAGACTGAAATCCCTGTGTAGAGGGGTTACTCACTCTCTGTAGAGGGGTTACTCACCCTGTGAAGAGGGGTTACTCACCCTGTGTAGAGGGGTTACTCACCCTGTGAAGAGGGGTTATTCACCCTGTGTAGAGAGGTTACTGACCCTGTGTAGAGGGGTTACTCACCCTGTGAAGAGGGGTTACTCACCCTGTGTAGAGGGGTTACTCACCCTGTGAAGAGGGGTTACTCACCCTGTGTAGAGGAGTTATTCACCCTGTGTAGAGGGGTTACTCACCCTGTGTAGAGGGGTTACTCACCCTGTGAAGAGGGGTTATTCACCCTGTGTAGAGGGGTTACTCACTCTGTGTAGAGAGGTTACTGACCCTGTGTAGAGGGGTTACTCACTCTGTGAAGAGGGGTTACTCACCCTGTGAAGAGGGGTTACTCACCCTGTGAAGAGGGGTTATTCACCCTGTGTAGAGGGGTTACTCACCCTGTGAAGAGGGGTTATTCACCCTGTGTAGAGGGGTTACTCACCCTGTGAAGAGGGGTTATTCACCCTGTGAAGAGGGGTTATTCACCCTGTGTAGAGGGGTTACTCACCCTGTGAAGAGGGGTTATTCACCCTGTGTAGAGGGGTTACTCACCCTGTGTAGAGGGGTTATTCACCCTGTGTAGAGGGGTTACTCACCCTGTGAAGAGGGGTTACTCACCCTGTGTAGAGGGGTTACTCACCCTGTGAAGAGGGGTTATTCACCCTGTGAAGAGGGGTTATTCACCCTGTGTAGAGGGGTCACTAGGTAAATTATACTCAAAACAAGATAAATAAGATACTATTACTAGATAGAAGAATAAAATACTTGGTGAGCTTGATGTTTTTGCGTGTTGGTGTGTAGAAGCTGGATGCTGCTGTCCTCTTCCCTCTCGCTGGGTAGTGAAATGAGTTTTTACGTATCTGGACGCTGGCTGCAGATTAAAAACAGGCGTGTTGACACGATGGAAGCCAGCAGGAACAGATAGCAGGAGGTAAACACAAAATACACACAGTGACTTTTAATTACACTTTCTGATGACATGCAGTGTTTGGGTGTGAAAGTGCAACCAGAATTTAGCTCTCTCACACACACACACACACACACACACACACACCAGCAGATAAGCATGATTAAACACACATATTTGTGTGTAAATACACAACCTCATCTGAAATAGGTCGAGCTCAGCCAGACTCTGGTTAATAAAAGATGCCTCGAGGCTTCAGGGCCACAAAAATACTGGGGTCATCATTTCTGCATGGACACACACACACACACACACACACACACACACACACACACAAACACTTATCTATACATAAAGCTCCTCTTAAACATCACTAATTCTCACAGATTTACACATGTTTCTTCATTTTTTCTTCGCTTTCTGATCTCACACACACTGTTTCTCATGCACACACACACACACACACACACACACACACACACACACACACACACACACACACACACACAAACACTTAAATATACACAAAGCTCCTTTTAAAATCTCTAATTCTCTTTCTGAGAGATTTTCGCATATTTCTTCATTTTTTCTTCCCTTTTTCCACACACACACACACACACACTCACACACACACACACACACGCCCAGCCAGCCTTGGATTACCTCTGTCCCAGCGGTATCTCCCTGTTATATAACCTCTTAAGACGTTGAAGCTTCCGCTCTGGATCACCAGTTCATACGAGAGGCAGATGTCTCACTGCTGGCTGTCTCTCTGTCTCTGCCCAGTCTGTCTCTCTGTCCCTCTGTCCAGTCTGTCTCTCTGTCTCTGCCCAGTCTGTCTCTCTGTTTTCCAGTCTGTCTCTCTGTCTCTGTCCAGTCTGTCTCTCTGTCTCTGTCCAGTCTGTCTCTCTGTCTCTCTGTCCAGTCTGTCTCTCTGTCTCTGTCCAGTCTGTCTCACTGTCTCTGTCCAGTCTGTCTCTCTGTCTCTCTGTCTCTGTCCAGTCTGTCTCTCTGTTGTCCAGTCTGTCTCTCTGTCTCTCTGTCTCTGTCCAGTCTGTCTCTCTGTTGTCCAGTCTGTCTCTCTGTCTCTGCCCAGTCTGTCTCTCTGTTGTCCAGTCTGTCTCTCTGTCTCTGTCCAGTCTGTCTCTCTGTCTCTCTGTCCAGTCTGTCTCTCTGTCTCTGTCCAGTCTGTCTCTCTGTCTCTCTGTCCAGTCTGTCTCTCTGTCTCTGCCCAGTCTGTCTCTCTGTTGTCCAGTCTGTCTCTCTGTCTCTCTGTCTCTGTCCAGTCTGTCTCTCTGTTGTCCAGTCTATCTCTCTGTCTCTGTCCAGTCTGTCTCTCTGTCTCTGTCCAGTCTGTCTCTCTGTTGTCCAGTCTGTCTCTCTGTCTCTGCCCAGTCTGTCTCTCTGTTGTCCAGTCTGTCTCTCTGTCCAGTCTGTCTCTCTGTTGTCCAGTCGGTCTCTCTGTCTCTCTGTCTCTGTCCAGTCTGTCTCTCTGTTGTCCAGTCTGTCTCTCTGTTGTCCAGTCTGTCTCTCTGTCTCTGTCCAGTCTGTCTCTCTGTTGTCCAGTCTGTCTCTCTGTCCCTGTCCAGTCTGTCTCTCTGTTGTCCAGTCTGTCTCTCTGTCTCTCTGTCTCTGTCCAGTCTGTCTCTCTGTTGTCCAGTCTGTCTCTCTGTCTCTGTCCAGTCTGTCTCTCTGTCTCTGTCCAGTCTGTCTCTCTGTTGTCCAGTCTGTCTCTCTGTCTCTCTGTCTCTGTCCAGTCTGTCTCTCTGTTGCCCAGTCTGTCTCTCTGTCCCTGTCCAGTCTGTCTCTCTGTTGTCCAGTCTGTCTCTCTGTCTCTGTCCAGTCCGTCTCTCTGTTGTCCAGTCTGTCTCTCTGTTGTCCAGTCTGTCTCTCTGTCTCTCTGTCTCTGTCCAGTCTGTCTCTCTGTTGTCCAGTCTGTCTCTCTGTCTCTGTCCAGTCTGTCTCTCTGTCTCTCTGTCCAGTCTGTCTCTCTGTCTCTGTCCAGTCTGTCTCTCTGTCTCTGTCCAGTCTGTCTCTCTGTCTCTGTCCAGTCTGTCTCTCTGTTGTCCAGTCTGTCTCTCTGTCTCCCTCCGTCTCTTCTTCTCCTCATTTGATTCCCACCATGCTCGTCCTTAAAACGCTCTGATCTTCAACCTGAAATGCTCATTTTTGGATTTTATTTTGGATTCTTTTTTCATCTAATCTATTAATCCTTTGGCGTTTGGGGCTATTTTGTCAGTTTTTGACTCCTTTCATTCTGTCTGTATGCACCACTTAAACATCTTTACCATGACATGTTGGTATCATTGTTTTCAGCACAACTTCACCTATATGGCCTGATTCTTATTTTCATTTAGACTCACTGGATCAACATTTTAAACACAAAAAAACCCCCAAAGAAACACAAAAACACACACAAAATTACAAAAAACACATAAAACACACTCAAAACACACAAAAATATATAAAAAAGTAAAAAAAAACACATAAAAACACAAAATACTCACATAAAAATCACACAAAAAACACATTAAAAACACAAAGAAATTACAAAAAATACACAAAAAACATTAAACACTAAAGATTGCATTAAAAATGCTGAATGCATTCTGCAAAATTAGAAAAATCTCTGTAACTACAAAATCATGTTGCTTTACTTGGTCGAGGTGATTTTTACCTTTGCTGAAAAAGAGTTGATGCATTAAATTGGACATGGAAACTTCCTCATGAAGAAGTCAAAGTGCTGCGGAGCTTTCCTGAACTCGTAATCTATTTACTGGGTCGCTCTGTTAAGCTTCTATAGTGGCTGCACTTTAATTCAAATATATATTCCCAGATTTATTTATTTAACTTCCATCGTTTTTGTATACTGTTTTATTTAAAAATAAATGTAAAAATAAATGGCGTGAATCTGCTGTATTTATTCATGTTTCACAAAGGGTTTAACCTGAGCCACAACCACAATGACAATCATATCACAGTCATGCAGATGTAGGATGATATTAGTATCAGGATCGGTATCGGGAGGGAAAAAATGGGATCAGAACATCTCTAGTTTCAGAGGCAGTTCATGTTTAGACCCTGACCTGATAACTGGTTGATCTGTTTTTATCAGATCCTTGGTTGGTTGGTTGGTTGGTTGGTTGGTTGGTTGGTTGGTTGGAGGGTTGGTTGGTTGGTTGGTTGGTTGGATGGATGGATGGATGGATGGATGGATGGATGGATGGATGGATGGATGGTTGGTTGGTTGGTTGGTTGGTTGGTTGGATGGATGGATGGATGGATGGATGGATGGATGGATGGATGGATGGATGGATGGATGGATGGATGGTTGGTTGGTTGGTTGGTTGGTTGGTTGGTTGGATGGATGGATGGATGGATGGATGGATGGATGGATGGATGGATGGATGGATGGATGGATGGATGGATGGATGGATGGATGGATGGTTGGTTGGATGGATGGATGGATGGATGGATGGATGGATGGATGGATGGATGGATGGTTGGTTGGTTGGTTGGTTGGTTGGTTGGTTGGTTGGATGGATGGTTGGTTGGTTGGTTGGTTGGTTGGTTGGTTGGTTGGTTGGTTGGTTGGTTGGATGGATGGATGGATGGATGGATGGATGGATGGATGGATGGTTGGTTGGTTGGTTGGTTGGTTGGTTGGTTGGTTGGATGGATGGATGGATGGATGGATGGATGGATGGATGGATGGATGGATGGTTGGTTGGTTGGATGGATGGATGGATGGATGGATGGATGGATGGATGGATGGATGGTTGGTTGGTTGGTTGGTTGGTTGGTTGGTTGGTTGGTTGGTTGGTTGGTTGGTTGGTTGGTTGGTTGGTTGGTTGGTTGGTTGGTTGGTTGGATGGATGGTTGGTTGGTTGTGGTAAAGGTAGAGGTAGAGGTAGATGTAAAGGTAGAGGTAGAGGTTGAGGTAGATGTAGATGTAAAGGTAGAGGTAGAGGTTGATGTAGAGGTAGATGTAGAGGTAGAAGTAGAGGTAGAGGTAGATGTAGAGGTAGATGTAAAGGTAGAGGTAGATGTAAAGGTAGAGGTAGAGGTAGAGGTAGAGGCAGATTTAGATGTAGAGGTAGAGGTAGATGTAGAGGTAGATGTAGAGGTAGAGGTAGATGTAAAGGTAGATGTAGAGGTAGAGGTAGAGGTAGAGTTAGAGGTAGATGTAAAGGTAGAGGTAAAGGTAGAGGTAGAGGTAGATGTAGAGGTAGAGGCAGAGGTAGAGGTAGATGTAGAGGTAGAGGTAGAGGTAGATGTAAAGGTAGATGTAGATGTAGAGGTAGAGGTAGATGTAGATGTAGAGGTAGAGGTAGATGTAAAGGTAGATGTAGATGTAGAGGTAGAGGTAGATGTAGAGGTAGAGGTAGATGTAAAGGTAGATGTAGATGTAGAGGTAGAGGTAGATGTAGAGGTAGAGGTAGATGTAGAGGTAGAGGTAGAGCTAGATGTAAAGGTAGATGTAGATGTAGAGGTAGAGGTAGAGCTAGATGTAAAGGTAGATGTAGAGGTAGAGTTAGAGGTAGATGTAAAGGTAGAGGTAAAGGTAGATGTAGAGGTAGAGTTAGAGGTAGATGTAAAGGTAGAGGTAAAGGTAGAGGTTGAGGTAGATGTAGAGGTAGATGTAGAGGTAGAGGCAGAGGTAGAGGTAGAAGTAGATGTAGAATTGGAAGTGGAAGAATTGGCAGTTGAAATGAAAGAGTTTTCTGGAACACTTGAGCTCTCAGCGACAGACGTTTCTTTCTGCGTCATAATTGAGCTTTCAGCCGTTATTTAACAACATATGAAGCTTAAAATAAACCAGCACGCTGAGAAGGCATCACCATAGAAACAAGGAGCTGAAATAAAATACATGATGATGTTTTTGTTTAGTTCTTTACAGAGAATAATAAAAGCCCTCCAGAAGAGAAGTTGCTGCTCACAGCGACAGCTGCTGTTCGTGGTTTCATTCATGCATTTATCATGAAAACCAACCTGAGAATGATGGAAACTCCATCAGCTGAACAGACAGTAAAATGTGTCTTTTTCAGGAAAGCGGTTTGTTCTTTCAGCGTCTTTGTACATTTGATCATCCTCACATGAATGTTTTATCTCTCAGCTCTGTTATGGATCTGTGAGAGTTATTTTTAGTAGAAGACGTCAGAGTGACCCTGAGCCGAGGCGTCTGAACTCACAGAGTCCTTGTTTAATATTTACACTGGTTCATGTTGTAAAGGATCCAGAGCATTTGTCTTTCAGAGACCTCTGGCATCAACATATAGAAAGAACAGAAGGAGATGAGTATCATAAAATCCCTTTAATCCTCTGCTGACTGTAGAGAGAGCAAAGAAAAATGTCTCAGTAGATATTTTTAATAAAAACACAGACTTAATGTGCAGAAAAGACAGAACCAAATACTTTTTTGTGGGAAATTATATGTTATCTTTGAAATTGTTAAATATTTCATTGCCTTTTTCTTTACTAGGGAATTATAGCTATTTGGTTGGTGGGTTGGTTGGTTGGTTGGTTGGTTGGAAGGTTGAATGGTGGGTTGTTTGTTTGTTTGTTTGGTTGGTTGGTTGGAGGGTTGGACGGTTGAATGGTGGGTTTGTTTTTTGTTTGTTTGTTTGTTTGTTTGGTTGGTTGGTTGGAGGGTTGGAAGGTTGAATGGTGGGTTTGTTTTTTGTTTGTTTGTTTGTTTGGTTGGTTGGTTGGAAGGTTGAATGGTGGGTTTGTTTTTTGTTTGTTTGTTTGTTTGGTTGGTTGTTTGGTTGGCTGGTTGGTTGGTTGGTTGGTCGGAAGGTTGAAAACTGGGTTGTTTGTTTGTTTGTTTGGTTGGTTGGTTTGTTGGAATGTTGAAAACTGGGTTGTTTGTTTGTTTGGTTGGTTGGAGGGTTGGAAGGTTGAATGGTGGGTTGTTTGTTTGGTTGGTTGGTTGGTTGATTGATTGGTTGGAAGGTTGGTTGGTTGGAGGGTTGAAAGGTAGAATGTTTGTTTGTTTGTTTGTTTGTTTGTTTGGTTGGTTGGTTGGCAATGTAAACAAAGACCATGTGGTCCAAAGTAGATTGTTATTATTGTTATTATTATTACTATTATTATTATTGACAGTGGAAGCAGAGTCTCACATGATGATTAATTATCAGCTGCAGTGTGAGACGGATAAACTCTCCTGCCTCTCTCTCTCTCTCTCTCTCTCTCTCTCTTTCTCTCTTATTCTCTCTCTTTTTCTCTCTCTCTTTCAAAGTGAAAAAACTATCATCAGGTCATATATAGTGTAAAAATAAATAAATTAACTAAAAAGCAGAAGAATCCTTCTCCTGGTTCTAAACTTTCTCTGCTCTGAGGGCTGAAGTGACTCACAGAGAGGAAAGTAGGGCTTGTTTAAACGCTGCTGTGTGAATCCATTGTTTGTGGGGTTGGCGAGTCTAGAC
Organism: Centropristis striata; assembly: GCF_030273125.1. Taxonomy (NCBI): domain Eukaryota; kingdom Metazoa; phylum Chordata; class Actinopteri; order Perciformes; family Serranidae; genus Centropristis; species Centropristis striata. Next base: position 682,953 of record NC_081523.1, read on the forward strand.
AGGCAGAAGTCGGCGTCGGAGGACCACCCAGCTCTGTCTCACGCTCTAACGTCTCATAGAGAAGATGTCCTACTTTAGTTCGTCTCGCTGTCTGAACTCCTGCTGCACTCAGAGACGTCCCGTCCTCCTCTCACACTCACAAAGTCACAACTAATTGAGAGACTTTAGAGTCTCGCTTATTTCCCCGTATGACTCTCGTTAAAGAGATTTCTGCTCTCTATATTTCAGGAAAAGCTTGATAATGTCTGGTATAAATCCGACCCATGGGACAATATGATCATCCAGCCTGCGTGGCGTGCATTTATAACTCCACCATACCTTCTTTATGTGCTTGAGAAACGGTAACTACGCCATAAAGAGCCACTCTGAGCAGCCAAATCAATACCATTTTAGTTTTATATTCAGGTTTAGTCTGTGCAGTCAATAATCCCTGACGCCTGAGTTATCTTATCTCCTCCGTGGAGCCATTTGTTCAGCGCCCGGAGCCTGCAGAGAGTTTGGCAGCAGGAATGCTGAGACGTGTTTTGTTGTAAAGTGATGTGATGTGAGAGGTGTGGAGGGAGATGACAAGAGAGGAAGCTCTTTTTTTCTTTTTCTTCGTCTTCGTCTTCGTCTTGTCTGTCTCTGTTGATGTTGGAGCTGTGACTCACCTGGACAGATGCCACATCCACCAGTTGGAAGAAGAAAAGCTGCTCTGCAGGCAGAAATAATCACAGTCAGAGTTAAATGTCAGCCACTAGGAAATATAGATATGCAAGATGAAAAGAAATATCTGAGAGAGGGAAAAACATGTTCTGGTTTCATTAAACACGTTTGATCATTGAGCCTGTCACTCTCTGCTGTTATCACATAGACAAGAAACTACATGGACTCCATCCAGCTGGTTCAACCACAAGAACAACTCCATCACTTTATCCCCAAACATCTGACTGAAAAGGTCTTTCAGAAGGTTCTTAGTGAAACTAAATCCTCAGCTTCTTTCTTTCAACACGAACATGAGAAGTGATGAACAATTAGTTCTCCAACCTTAAATACAGAAGTATCGTGTGTCAGTTTGACATCAAATAACGACACGTTTGTACGTATATTATTATTATTATTATTATATATTTCATGGCTTGCAGCAGAGCGGTGTGATATGAAATCAGTAGAAAGCCTCAGTAGAGGACCAGGGTCCCATCAACCCAGTCAAACACTTCCCAACACTCATTAAGTGCCTTGGAGAAGATTTCTTGGTTGTTGAAGAGAAGTCTCCTCTGAAGTGGCACACATTGAAGCAGTGACAGAGTTATGCAGACATGTTGGTGAAATGAGCATTCAGCTGAGAGTCAAAGGCTGAGAGACATTCCTGCTGCTGGCTCAGAGCTGACTTCATCTGAGTCCTGATCAAACTGCACATTTCCTTTTATTGTGACGTTCCCTCTGATGTCATCTTCTCATTTATTTTATTTCACTTTCTCTCGTCTTGAATCTGAACTTCCCTCTCAGCTTTTACACTGAAAAAACACGAAGCTGACCAAGTATTTTCTTCTTCTATCCAGTAAGAGTATCTGAATTATCTTGTTCTGAGTATAATTTACCAACTGACCATAGCTTTATGTGCTTATTTAATTATTAGTATTATGTTCTTATTTAATGATCTTATTGTGTAAAGACTTGTTTTTAGGATTGACATTGTGAGCTTTTTCATGCTTTTCAATCTATTCAACTGTTGAATATGGTGAGTTTTTACCTAAAATATTGGCTCCAGTTGAGAGTTTTAGCTGCATGGAGTTTAAATGATATTTAAAAAGCATTTTCTACCATCAAAACGTGCTCGTTTCAAGTATTTCTGTCGTATTTTAATGTTACTACAGTCTGGCTTTTCAAGCCACAATTGCTCAAAATAAGAATATTTGTATTTATTTGCAGACATCATCGGTCAGCAGGACTGATCCGAGAGCCAAACCAGCAGAGTTTAAACCTCTACAGAGAGAAAGACAGCAGAGATGAGAATCTCTGAATCAGCGTTGAGATTTCAGTCTGTGGTTTCAGACTGTAAACAGGTCTGTTTGTGTCCTCGGGGCCCAGAGACAGACAGAGTCAGCATCCACTCTTAAACTACTGCTGAGTCTTTTTATAGAAAATGAAACAAAGGGAAAGTGTGAAGAAAGTAGAGAGTAAAACAAGTTTACTGGAAACAGCCAGTTAAATATAACAGCAGCAAAGCTCACAATGTCAATCCTAAAAACAAGTCTTTAAACAATAAGATCATTAAATAAGCACATAATAATAATAATAATAATAATAATAATAATGATTAAATAAGCACATAAAGTTATGGTCAGTAGGTAAATTATACTAAAACAAGATAAGGGTTGGAAGGTTGAATGGTGGGTTGTACGTTTGGTTGGTTGGTTGGTTGGTTGGTTGGTTGGTTGGAAGGTTGAATAGTGGGTTGTTTGGATGGTTGGTTGGTTGGTTGGTTGGTTGGTTGGCTGGTTGGTTGGTTGGCTGGTTGGTTGGTTGGTCGGAAGGTTGAATAGTGGGTTGTTTGTTTGTTTGGTTGGTTGGAAGGTTGAATAGTGGGTTGTTTGGATGGTTGGTTGGTTGGTTGGTTGGCTGGTCGGAAGGTTGAATAGTGGGTTGTTTGTTTGTTTGGTTGGTTGGTTGGTTGTTTGGTTGTTTGAAAATAGAGAGTAAAACAAGTTTACTGGAAACAGCCAGTTAAATATAACAGCAGCAAAGCTCCCAATGTCAATCCTAAAAACAAGTCTTTAAACAATAAGATCATTAAATAATAATAACATTAATAATAATGATTAAATATGCACATAAAGCTATGGTCAGCAGGTAAATTATACTAAAACAAGATCATTAAGACACTATTGCTGGATATAAGAATAAAATACTTGGTCAGCTTCATGTTTTTTTCAGCGTACAGAGAAAAATCAGCATCTCGTTGTCTGCTTTCACCTTTGAATCCCTCCAAACGTTTCTCCTTTAGTCGTGCAGAAGGAGGAGAAGATCTTTCATGTTCTAACAGCTGATCAGGTTCTTTATCTGCTCCGTCACCTGCCGACTCTCAGCCCTGCACCTGCAGAGCATCATGGTGGTTCAGTCTCAGAGGAGATGTTATCTAACGTTCAGGTCCCGCCTCACTGAGACACATCAGATCCATCAGATCCATCAGATAAAAGACCACGAGGTGTTCTTATTGTTCTGATCATCTCAGTTTCCTGCTGCTTCCAGCTCTGAGGGTTTCCTCCGTCCACGGGAATATTTATCTGACACAAAGAGACAGAGAGGAGAATATCTATTTACTTTACTTTGCTTTAATTAGTGTGTTTCAGATGAGACCTCCTCATTAAAATATGTCTTTACTCTGTTGTTCTTCAGACTTTGGAGCTCCTCAAAAGTTTAACAGATTTCAGAAGATCTAAACAGAGATCTAAAGCTTTTTGCTAAACAAATTACTAAAAAAAACTAAGTTACTTAAAAAAAGACATAAAATTACAAAAAAAAAGACAACATTATTACAAACTAGAGAATTTCCTCTGGGGCTACTGCCGGTGTGTGTACACTATGATGAGATTCTTCAGAGATTTATAACAATTAATACTAGTAATGTTATAATACTATATTACATACAAGGAGCGTGCATGTATCTAACTGTAATCACATCAAAGGATCAAAGGACCAATCAGAGCAGAGCAATCAACAGAATTAACTGCCACTGTAGAATGTACCGGAACAGTGACAGCAGCCAGAGGTGGACGGACTGGAATTTCTGACTGACGTCGTGAAAAATTCGTATTCTGTAGAGAAAAGTAATAGCACACCGATCCCGATCAAACCGCACGTTTTGATATATAATTTGTCGTGCAACTCTTCAAGTTGCAGGACTAGTAGTGGGACGAAATTGCGTCCGGAAGAGGAAGAAGAAGAAATCCACAGTATAACAGTAGTGCAGCACTGGTTCCTACAGATATTGCTGGATGGGACCAGTGCTGGGGAGATTGCCCCGAGGCCCTAATAATAATAATAATAATAATAATAATAATAATAATAATAATAATAATAATAAACGGTCTGGTAGCAGCTGCCTTTCTTTTTGTTAACGTCGTCATAGAAACAAGGTAAACAAAGCTCCAGCTGGAGCAATAAAGGGACCTTCCACACAACATTCATATAAAACTCACATTAAACTTTCATATCAAGGTGGGGGCCACAAAATATCATCACGAGGGCCACAATTGGCCCGCGGGCCGCCAGTTTGAGACCCAAGGTTTAAATAATGATGATGAAGATTAACTGACTTTTTTTTTAAATCTGTGTGTGTGTGTGTGTGTGTGTGTGCAGGCTGCAGCCCAGACTGTCAGCGCTGCACGGCCGACCTCCACACCAGGACCAGTGGGACCAGTGGGACCAGTGGAACCAGTGGAACCAGTGGGACCAGTGTGTGTCTGTGGTGCAAGGAGTCCAGGGCCCTGCTGTTGGGGGACCACTGTGTCCCCGTGTGTCCCCGGGGCCACTACAGCTGGCACGGGGCCTGCATCAGTAAGTCTCTATATACAGCAGGTCAGGGGTCAAAGGTCAGCCTGCAGCTAGCTGCTCTGAATGTAAAAACCTGCAGAAGAAGAACCTCTCCTCCATGTTTTATTCATGGAGGATCTGTACAGGTCGGGTCGTCTTATTGACCTGCAGCAGAGATGAAACCTGCTGCTTCATGAATAACTCTTTTCATTCTGCAGTGTAATAACTCTCCTCAGGTGATAGAAGTACAAACTGATTCTCTTAGAAAGACCAAAAAGGGAAAAAAAACCCAAATCCCCAAATGTCCTCCCAGCTCACTGTCGCTGCTCCAACTGGAACCTTTTTTTCTGTCATTTTGTGTCTTTTTTTTTTAAGTAATTTGTTTTTTATAGTAATTTTGTGTCTTTTTTTGGTCATTTTGTGTCTTTTTTTAAGTAATTTAGTTTTTTTCTGTCATTTTGTGTCTTTTTTTAGTCATTTTGTGTCTTTTTTTAAGTAATTTCGTTTTTTTCTGTCATTTTGTGTATTTTTTTAATCATTTTGTGTCCTTTTTTTGGTCATTTTGTGTCTTTTTTTAGTCATTTTGTGTCTTTTTTTGGTCATTTTGATACTAACTCCAGCTGTCTCCAGGTAATTTGTGTTTGAGACTTTGCTGTAGAGATTCAAGACGACGACTCGGCAGATATTTGGGGATTTGGAGGCGTTTCTGTGTTCGACGAATCTTCTTATTATATAATATATATATTATTATTATAGTCTTATTGTTTAAAGTCTGTGTGCAGAAGTGAAAGTACAAAAGGTTCATGTTGGAAAGAAACAATCTGCAGAGAGTTGCAGAGATGGAGAGAAGATGTTGCTGTTTATGGAGCATCAGTCTCAGTGTTTCATTCCAAAGGCCAAACATTTACAGATAAGACAGAACGCTTTTATTCTGAAAGAACTGCTTCTCAGGAACGATTTCCATTACTGAGGATGCATTTAAATCAATATTTAGTGTCAGATTAGTCATTTCTCTGGTGATTAGTGGCCTAATAAGACTAATAATGTACAGTAAGTGGGTCATTAGTGTTAAATAAACCCTTCAGGGTGATTTAAGGCTCCTCTGATGGTGATGAGGTCATCTTCATCCTCCTCATCCTCCTCAATCTAATCAGTGTTATCATCATTATCTCACCCATCATCCTGACCATCATCATCATTATCATCATCATAATCCTCCTCCCCCTTTTCACACCCTCATCATCTAATCATCTTCATCATCATCATCCTCTTCATCATCATCATCATCATCACTCTGTGGCTCAGCTGCTGCCTCCACTCTCAGTCTGCTCACGTTTCAGTGTTTCCTCCAGGAGTATTATTATTATTATTAGTCCCCTGGATGGTGTTAAAATATGTATCAGTAATTTAGAACGCATTAAAAAATGACATTTGACTGCAAAACAAGTGTTAAAACCAGAGTTTCACACAAGATTTGCCCTAAAAGTCTAAATGTGGTGCATCTCGCATTCTAATGCCACTGTTCCATCTTAATCATTGCATATTTTAATGAATTATTATAAAGGAGAATAAGGGTTCTTCTATGTTTTATTTAAGGCTCTTATTTTGACAGTCTTCTTACTGTAAATTACTTGGTGGACTCTTTTATTTTGAAGGCGAGTCTAACACGTTCTAACCGTAACGTTTAAACAAAGTGGAGTCTGACTGACCGCAGTGTTCTTTGTTCTCTTCTACACTGTAAAAAGGTCTAAAACCAGATCAAACAGAAAATCTAAAGGTCTAAAACCAGATCAAACAGTAAATCTAAAGGTCTAAAACCAGATCAAACAGAAAATCTAAAGGTCTAAAACCAGATCAAACAGTAAATCTAAAGGTCTAAAACCAGATCAAACAGTAAATCTAAAGGTCTAAAACCAGATCAAACAGTAAATCTAAAGGTTTAAAACCAGATCAAACAGTAAATCTAAAGGTCTAAAACCAGATCAAACAGTAAATCTAAAGGTCTAAAACCAGATCAAACAGTAAATCTAAAGGTCTAAAACCAGATCAAACAGTAAATCTAAAGGTCTAAAACCAGATCAAACAGTAAATCTAAAGGTCTAAAACCAGATCAAACAGTAAATGTAAAGGTCTAAAACCAGATCAAACAGTAAATCTAAAGGTCTAAAACCAGATCAAACAGTAAATCTAAAAGTCTAAAACCAGATCAAACAGTAAATCTAAAGGTCTAAAACCAGATCAAACAGTAAATCTAAAGGTCTAAAACCAGATCAAACAGAAAATCTAAAGGTCTAAAAACCAGATCAAACAGTAAATCTAAAGGTCTAAAACCAGATCAAACAGTAAATCTAAAGGTCTAAAACCAGATCAAACAGTAAATCTAAAGGTCTAAAACCAGATCAAACAGTAAATCTAAAGGTCTAAAACCAGATCAAACAGAAGATCTAAAGGTCTAAAACCAGATCAAACAGTAAATCTAAAGGTCTAAAACCAGATCAAACAGTAAATCTAAAGGTCTAAAACCAGATCAAACAGTAAATCTAAAGGTCTAAAACCAGATCAAACAGAAGATCTAAAGGTCTAAAACCAGATCAAACAGTAAATCTAAAGGTCTAAAACCAGATCGAACAGTAAATCTAAAGGTCTAAAACCAGATCAAACAGTAAATCTAAAGGTCTAAAACCAGATCAAACAGTAAATCTAAAGGTCTAAAACCAGATCAAACAGTAAATCTAAAGGTCTAAAACCAGATCAAACAGTAAATCTAAAGGTCTAAAACCAGATCAAACAGTAAATCTAAAGGTCTAAAACCAGATCAAACAGTAAATCTAAAGGTCTAAAACCAGATCAAACAGTAAATCTAATTTACCTTGACAAGATTTATTAAGTAAAGATTATTAAATCTAGAAATAAGCATGTTGAACACTTAAAATAATAAATTAACTCTTAAAACAAGATAAATTATCTAACACTTCTAAATCTAAAGTTTCTGCTGGAACTTGGAGTGGTTCTCTTGGTGAGATGATTATTATTCAGTCTGGTTCTCAGCAGAGATCTGACAGTGATTAGACCCTCCATAGTGCTTACTGAGACTTATGAATATGGATTTTTAAACTCAAGAATGTGGCTTTAATTAGAATTTTGCTTGATTATATATTTTTTTTTATCAAGGACTTGATATTTCATCAGCTTTTAGTCCTCCAACTTTTCTGTTTTGAGATGATTATAGTTGGTTAGTAACATCAGCACTGATTTCATACTGCATATTATCCTCTATAAGCTTTATTTAACTCTAGAGAGTCTTTTTTAATGGTGTTGGAGCTTCAGAAGAAAACAAACTGAAACCTCCCGATCGACCATAAGCTCTATAATCTGATTCTTGTGTTTCAGGGTTTATATAAAGTCATAAAGTTTGGACTTAATTTGACCTTTATGTCTTCATGGTTAGGAATATGCTTGGATTCAACTATTCCTTAAAAATGCCTCACTTTCAACGAGGGCTGCACAATTAATCAGATTTTAATTGTGATCATGATTTTGGCCGACACGATTAAATTAAACTGATTGTCGGTGATATTTTCATTTTAAAATGCGTCTCTCCTGCAGATCTAATCAGCACTTTCTACACCAGTAGTCCACCAACCACCAGGGGGCGGGGCTGCTTTTCTCTGAAAAAAAAAAAATTGTTATAGGAGACTTTTGGAGACTTGTTCTTACTGTTTCTTAACGAGCCGCAGGGGCCGGTGGCTCTTCTAAACGAGCCGCGGGGGCCGGAGGCTCTTCTAAACGAGCCGCGGGGGCTGGAAGCTCTTCTCAACGAGCCGCCGGGGCTGGAGGCTCTTCTAAACGAGCCGCGGGGGCCGGAGGCTCTTCTTAACGAGCCGCGGGGGCCGGAGGCTCTTCTTAACGAGCCGCGGGGGGCGGAGGCTCTTCTAAACGAGCCGCGGGGGGCGGAGGCTCTTCTTAACGAGCTGCGGGGGCCGGAGGCTCTTCTTAATGAGCCGCGGGGGCCGGAGGCTCTTCTGAACGAGCCGGGGGGCCGGAGGCTCTTCTAAACGAGCCGTGGGGGCCGGATGCTCTTTTAAACGAGCCGCGGGGGCTGGAGGCTCTTCTTAACGAGCCGCGGGGGCCGGAGGCTCTTCTTAACGAGCCGCGGGGGGCCGGAGGCTCTTCTTAACGAGCCGCGGGGGGCGGAGGCTCTTCTAAACGAGCCGCGGGGGGCGGAGGCTCTTCTTAACGAGCTGCGGGGGCCGGAGGCTCTTCTTAATGAGCCGCGGGGGCCGGAGGCTCTTCTGAACGAGCCGCGGGGGCCGGAGGCTCTTCTAAACGAGCCGTGGGGGCCGGATGCTCTTTTAAACGAGCCGCGGGGGCTGGAGGCTCTTCTTAACGAGCCTCGGGGCCCGGAGGCTCGTTAAGAAGAGTAAGAACGAGTCAAAGCGGGACAGTCCTCCTGCAGCAGTCTCTCCCAGCTGCAAAGCCGGAGGGGATGTTAACCCCTTAGCGTCCTTTTTGATCCTCTCTCCTCACGTTAAGCTGTATTTCTTTTATTTCTTCTCTGTCTCCATGTCCTGTCCACCTCTTTGTCATATTGTATGTATGTTATGTATGTTTGGACGGGTTGTTGGCTCATTTTGTTGCCCTAGTACTTGTTGCTCTGTGCAGTGACAATAAAGGCACTTCTGATCTGATTATTGTTATAATTCATAAAGAGGAGAAGAGAAATGATGTTTAGTAATGTTTATGGGTCTGTAGTAATTTATCACTTTACTTGTATCTGTGTTTAACTAAAAGCAGCCTCCATGACCTATTTTTTAGTCTCATGTTGATGAATTATGATCATTGTTTCTGTTTTTACCCAGAATGCCATGCGTCCTGTGAGGGCTGCAGCGGGGCGGGGCCTCTGTCCTGTACTTCCTGTCCCCCCGGCGGCGTCCTGCTGCCGTCGGGTCTCTGCGCACCCAGATGTCCCCGCGGTTACTACGACAACGGCCACCGGGTCTGTCACGGTAAGGAAACCCACAAGTTACTCACAGTCCAGTTGGATTACACCTCATACTACTAATAATAACTATTATTATTATTATTATTATTATTATTATTATTATTATTATTATTGTTATTATAGTATTGTTTTTGAAGGGTTATGGTTTATGTTTTTATTGTTTCATTAAGTCTTTGTTGTCCTTAATTTACTTTTATATTTTTTTAGAAAGATTTTAAGCAATTTTAATAATTTTCTTTTTTTGTATTTTTTTTGTATTTTTTTAAACATTTTTATTATTTTAAAGTTTTTTATTTAGTTTTGTATTTCTCTAGAGATTTTAGGTCATTTTATTAATGTTTTATTTAAAGTTTTTTGAGGTCTTTCTTTAATTTATGTATTTCTAGGAGATGTTTAGGTCCCTTTTTGGAATTTCTTTTTCATTTTTATTATTTTAAAAACATTTTTGTCTTTAATTTATTTGGATATAATTAGAAATGATTTCAGGTCATTAACTTAAAAAACCCTCTTAGATCAGCTGTAAATTCCTCGTCACAAAGCTGAAAACAACATGTTTTCTGATCTTTTAGAGAGATTCGTGCTTCACACATGATCTTATAGAATATGCTGCAGATTAAACTACCAACAGGACATAAAGGAGTTAAAATGAAACATCTACATCAGTAAAATGCAACAAACACATTAATGCAGCAGTAATATTAACACAAAAACCTCAGATATGATAGTAAAAAGGGAACTATTTACTGCAAACCCAAAACTTCCAATGAATCCTTTACTTCAGTCAGGTTTTAACTGCAGCACTCTGAGTGTTTTCAGCCTGAGATGGAGGACAAGATGTAAATAAAGTTTACTATAGTTATAGTTATAGTTATATAGTATAGTTATCTACGAGTTTCTCTCTGAGAAACTTTGTGTTCGTCTTTACTAAAGCGTGTCCTCTTCCATTCAGCTGCAGAACATTCATGCTGCTGGAGCAGCAACGCTGCATTGTTCTGTCTTATATAAGTTGCCTTGAAAACATTTAATACACTCATTTATTCACACACACACACACACACACACACACACACACACACACCTCCAGAGGTCTTTGACTCAACTTCTATAGAAGCTTTTAATAACTAAAAGACACTCAGAAAAATAATAACTCTGCCAAGGTTTCTTCATCTTTTTAATCTTCTAAATACTCATTCATTTTATTTACATTCAGGTTTGTTCAGGTAGTTGATGAGAACATTGTGAAAACATTCATAAATTCTCCAAACTTGGCTTTTAAAGAAGCCCTCTAATGCCTGACCTTCTGCTAAATAACTTTTTAAATATGTAGTGATATGAGTATTAATGTTAACGAGCAGGTAGACCAAACAAATCAAGTCTTTTTGAATGTAATATTATTAATAATCCAGACACTGCAGTCAGATGTCAGCCTTGTCAACAAGTACATGTGAGAATAATGTGCACGGCTTCACTTTTGCACGACCACCGTCATGTGCAGATGTTGCAGATATATATATATATATATATATGTGTATATATATGTATGTGTGTGGAGCCATGTGAGAGCTGCTGGATCATTTGCAAACTCACCAAACGAGCAATAAAATGTGCAACAAAGACACATTCAGCTTGTCTTTTGTGAATAAAAAGCTCTCAGACTTTACTTACCTCTGTCAAGGTTTCTACGTCCCGTAAAATAAACACAGAGACAGAAAATCTTTGGATTCATGTGCTGGAGCTTTTTCATTCAGGGATAAGATGCAGTGATTGTGAATGTGTGTGTTTGTGCGGCAGCGTGCGACGGCCAGTGTCTGACCTGTGACATGCCCAGCGTCTGCACCGCCTGCCGCCACCCGGCCAAGGTGCTGCTGTTCGGGGAATGCCAGTACGACAGCTGCGCCCACCAGTACTACCTGAACACCACCACCAGGACCTGCAGAGGTACACACACACACACACACACACACACACACACACACACACCAATAGGAAATTCTGTCTAACAAAAAAAGACAAATTGTTCCAAGAAAAGACACAAAATGACCATAAAGACGTAGAATGACACAAAATACACAAAATGACAAAAAAAGACACAAAATGACAAAAAAAAGACACAAAATGACCAAATAAAGACACAAAATGACCATAAAGACGTAAAATGACCATAAAGACGTAGAATGACACAAAATACACAAAATGACAAAAAAAGACACAAAATGACAAAAAAAGCCACAAAATGACCAAAAAAAGACATAAAATGACAAAAAAAAGACACAAAATGACCCAAAAAAAGACACAAAATGACCAAAAAAAGACACAAAATGACCGTAAAGACGTAGAATGACACAAAATACACAAAATGACAAAAAAAGACACAAAATGACAAAAAAAAGACACAAAATGACCAAAAAAAGACACAAAATGACCATAAAGACGTAGAATGACACAAAAGACACAAAATGACAAAAAAAGACACAAAATGACAAAAAAAAAGACACAAAATGACCAAAAAAAGACACAAAATGACCGTAAAGATGTAGAATGACACAAAATACACAAAATGACCAAAAAAAAGACACAAAATGACCAAAAAAAGACACAAAATGACCAAAAAAAGACAAGTCCAGAACGGCCGTCCAACACCAGACCCCGTCCGTCCGTCTGTTTGTGGCCTTTTTGGTTCATCAGAAAAAAAATCTTTGTTTTTTATTATTTGAGTTAACTTGTATGTAATGTGGGATTTCTTCCTGATTTTAGTGAGATATTTAGTTGTTTTTTTTTGGCTAAAATACACTCAAGTTAGTGTGAGAACTTAAAAAGGAGAGGCCCGACAATCGATCCCTGTGGAACGCCGCATCAGTTGTAGTTGATCCTTGGTTATAAATGGACATAAAGTATTCTCTCTAGATCAGGAATGTGCCATAAAATTAAACTGGAAACAACAGAGGAAGAGGAACAACATTACAAATAATAATATAATAATAATAAACCAGCATAAAATATCATGTCAAAATATGATTTAAATTACGTCAGAAACATGATATACAACCTTTAATATTAAAATAACTTTAAAAAAGAATCAGACTGACCTCATGGTGGTGCCCTAGAGCTACACACACACACACACACACACACACACACACACACTCTGGGTTAATAATGAGGATGTGTATTGGCCCTTTATGATAATCATAAATCCCTCTCCATCTCTATTATTATCTATATTGCGGTGGTTCTGTGTGCTACTTTAACTTTATGGCTCCATTGATCAGGTAATAAACTATATTAGGCTTCAGATATGCAGATTATAAACATGGTGTGAGCGTTTTAACGTGGCGTTAAATCTTCCCGTGTGTGTAGAAGAGTTGATGGATGAGACTCGGAGGATCCACGTCCACATCAGTAACTCGTCTTCTCTTCACTCCTGCACATAATAACTCATATATTATTATAAATATAGTGTCCATATATTTAATGTCCCACTAACCAGCCGAACACACACACACACACACACACACACCGTCACTCTGATCTCACTCCAAAACAACAACAAGACGTGTGGAAAATATGTTTTTCCTCTTTTATCTCAGAGAATAACAGCGGGATGAGATCCAGGTTCTGGTTTAACAAATTTCCTCTTTAATTCATTTCATGTGAAAGCTTCGTTCCCACTAACGTCACCAGGCAGACTTCGCCTTTATCACCGATTTTAGAAACAAATTGACCAAAAAAAGACACAAATTGACCACAAAAAGACGTAAAATGACCAAAAAAGACACAAATTGACCACAAAAAGACGTAAAATGACCAAAAAAGACACAAATTGACCACAAAAAGACGTAAAATGACCAAAAAAGACACAAAATGACCAAAAAAGACACAAATTGACCACAAAAAGACCAGTGCTCGGTGCGATTGCCCCGTGGCCCTAAATATAATATAATAAACTGTTTATAGCAGGTAATAAAGACAAAGAATGTTATCTCTGTCCTCCTTTACCTTTAATGCTCTGCACACAAACAGACACTTTATTTGCTCTAATTGTGTTTAATTCTTTCGTCAATATTAACAGAACACAAACACACAAACACACAAACACACCAGATCTTCAGCTGATAAACAAACAGTTTCAGAGTAAATCTGTCCTATTAATGTCTCCTTGTTGTCCTCAGAGTGTATTAATGTCTCCTTGTTGTCCTCAGAGTGTATTAATGTCTCCTCGTTGTCCTCAGACTGTATTAATGTCTCCTTGTTGTCCTCAGACTGTATTAATGTCTTCTTGTTGTCCTCAGACTGTATTAATGTCTCCTTGTTGTCCTCAGAGTGTATTAATGTCTCCTTGTTGTCCTCAGACTGTATTAATGTATCCTTGTTGTCCTCAGACTGTATTAATGTCTTCTTGTTGTCCTCAGAGTGTATTAATGTCTCCTTGTTGTCCTCAGAGTGTGACTGGAGCTGTAACGCCTGCAGAGGTCCTCTGAGGACGGATTGTCTCCTGTGCATGGACGGATACGTCCTGCAGGACGGAGTCTGCTCCCAGAGCTGCTCACCTGGATCCTTTGAGGACGGAGACAGATGTCTCGGTCAGTCAATCCGTCTCATTATGTCTCTATAAACCATGTTGTCACTTTGACTTACTGGATCAACACTTTGACCTCAAAAAAATCACATAAAATCAGATTTTTCTGACTTTAAAAACACAATCATGCTCAATGAAGAATTTAAATCTTGTAAAAAGACGATATTTATTATTAATAATAATAATAATAATAATAATAAATTTAATTTATATAGCGCTTTTCTAGACACCCAAAGATGCTTTACAGGAAATAAACATTTAAATAAACATACATACAAGAAACTTGGGATGGAGAAGCGGCGAACAAACAGCACCAGCGTTCTCTCACATCACAACAAAAAGATATAGCATAACAAGAGGAAAGGGCAGAAGCAACATAAACGCATAATACATTGTTAAAAATATCTATAAAGCAACATTTACATATAGAATTGATTGTTGAGTATATATATCATCATAATGCAAAAGTGATGTATTAAATGTGCAAAATATTCTCCTAAATGCCAGATTTTCATCATTAAAATTGAAGCTAGTAAGGAAGTAAATGAGTTTCAGCTTACGTAACGGCTGTTTTTGGTTTGATCCTGGAGTTTAACTCGTGTTGAATGTGTGTTTACTGTGTGTGTGTCAGGTTGTGATGACCACTGTGTGGACTGTGGGGGTCCGGGTCGCTGCCGGCGCTGCCAGCCCCCCTACGCCTCCCTGCAGGGTCACTGTGTGCTGGACTGTGGCAGGAACTACTTCCTGGACGGAGAAGTCTGCAAACGTAAGACTCTCCGTTTATTTATCAATCTGTCACATTTTGACCTGTTTTTAAGAGTCCAAGGATCTCAGAAGAAGCTGATTAGTGGAAGGTCAGTGTTTGATCACAATGGATGATTTATTTTAGGTTGAAATTTGGACATGAAAGTTTGTAAAAGACACATTGGTCCTCATTTATCAAACGATGGTAGAAACCAGCTCTGATCTGAGCATATATTTGGTCTGACGACAGGGTTCACCTGCGATTCATCAAACAATCGTATCTCTCCAATCACATCGTGACAATGATCAGCTGGTGAGAAATATATATAATATACAGGTGTAAAATGACCAAATGACACAAATTGACCTTAAAAAGACACAAAATGACCAAAAGAGAGACAAATTGACCAAAAATAGGACACAAATTGACAAAAAAAGACACAAAATGACCACAAAAAAATGTAAAATGACCAAAAAAAGACACAAAATGACCAAAAAAGACATAAATTGACCAACAAAATGAAACAATTTGACCAACAAAATGACACAAATTGACCAAAAAAGACACAAAATGACCATGAAGACATCACGCTGACTCAGACCTGCGTAGCGAGCTGAGGCCAGAGAAGATCCGATCCTCACCTCCAGACTGATGAACACCGAGCCCTGTAGAAATGATCGTACGGACACTTCACGCTCACTTTCTGTCCTACGCTGGTTTGATAAAAGAGCGCCATTATGACCAGAAAAGACATAAAATAACCAAAACAAAGACAGAAAATTACCAAAAAAAGAAATAGAATTATCAAAAAAGACAGAAAATTACTTAAAAAGACACAAAATTACCCAAAAAACAAAAAAAATTACCCAAAATGACTAAAAAAGACATCACGCTGACTCAGACCTGCGTAGCGAGCTGAGGCCAGAGAAGACCCGATCCTCCAAACAGACTGATGAACACCGAGCCTTGTAGAAATGATCGTACGGACACTTTACGCTCACTTCCTATCCTACGCTGGTTTGATAAATGAGGCCATGATGTGGATCAGAAACATAAAGAAAGGTTCGGGCTGGTGACTGTGATCTGGTCCTGACAGCGTGCTCCTCTGACTGCGTCCTGTGTGACGGTGTGGGACGCTGCAGCGCCTGCCGGGACCACGCCTTCCTCCTGGACGGATACTGCACGCCAGACTGTGGACACGGCTTCTACGCCGACCACCAGACCAGGACCTGCCACGGTAAGACGAGTTCTGGTCCAAACTTCTGAAACCTTCACAGATCTCATGTGGCGGCTCGGGTTAATTAATGACCCACCGCTGATCTAGAGTTTATTAATATTGTCAAACTTTCCACCTCCAGACACAACCTGGTTAAACAGCCTCAGGTCAGAAACCACATTAATATTCAGCTTTAGGATATTAATTCACATTCTCTCTGCACTTATTAGTTACAGCTTCAAGCTCTTTATTTAGAATATTTGGTTTTATTTAAGCTGAATAAACTTTGTAGCGTGTAAAGTTGCATTAAAAAGTTTGTTACATGAACAACCTTCTTTTAGAGGATCATGTCTGGTTCAGTCCAGTAGAAGTTATTCAGCTAGCTGACGGTTTTAACTGGTTTTGTTGGGAAAAATACTGTAATTGTGTTAACAGGCGACTGTGATATGGACACCAGAGTGTGAGAAAAGTTGCCATGTCAAAGCTTGTAGTTTTAAGTTCTTGTTTTGGTGAAAACACTGGATCTTTGAAACTTCCAGTGACGTATTTTAAACTCAGTCGAGTCTGAACTGATGGATTATTTCCGATATATTGCAGTGATCTTTCCCTGGACGGAGGAGGGAGATGTGGGGTTCTAGCTGTAATGAGACACTTCATCATGAACTCTTCCTCATTAAAAAAGGAAGAATAAAACTCCCGTAAATTAAAAGTCCAACTCCTGCAAAGGTCAAAGCAAAATATTTCTTTAAAAGACAGGAACCTTCTCTGGACTTTACGTTGCACATTTTAATTATACTTTATATTGTGAACTATTTCACGTTCCTGCACTAAATGCAAAAAAGCTCTTATTATTATTATTATTATTATTATTATTATATTATTATTATTATTATCATGTATTTTTTCTCTAATATTTCTATTAGCACTTTGAGATTTCCTTTATTGTTAAGTGCATTATAAATAAAATGTATTATTATTACTATTATTATTATTGTTAATATATATAAAATATATACATATTAGATATATATTAAACCATTATACCATGAATACAGATTCATATTTGATGTCTCCATCGTATGTTAATAAAACAAAGAAAGCCTCATAAATAATAATTCATGTTAGATAGATAGATAGATAGATAGATAGATATACTTTATTTATCCCAAGCTGGGAAATTACAGTGCAGCAGCAGCATTACACACATAGACAATGACAATTAAATAAAAAGAACAATCTAGGCATACTTCAAGCAATAAAATATAAAAATACAATAAAAAATAAAGTGTCTAAAGAAGGAGTATGTATTAAGGAGTAGAATAGAATTCCAGTGCAGAATAAATAGGAATATACAGTATAAAAATGTTGGTGCTATGAAACAAATAAGGTGCAATGAACAGTGTGCAAACCTTCTAGACGTCACTTCCAAACAACGCCACGTGGCCGGTTGCCAGGCAACAGGCTGGTTAGCAACCCGGCGCCGCGCCACGTGAAGCTGCCAAATGTTAATGTGTGTGTGTTTGTGTGTGTGTGTGTGTGGAACATGAAGGAAACAGGAACATGAAGGATTAAAACTGAGAGCCACATGCTAAAAACAGGCTGTTTTCTGCTGTTTTCTGTCTGAAACCTGAATCTGGTTCTGAGTGTTTCTGGTGCCAGACTGATCCTGATGGACAGTTTCTCCTCAGGTTTCCTCTCTGACTCACAGGAAACCCAGTTTCTCTTCCCTCAGGTCTAATGGACTAATTAATAAGCTGTCAATCACACATGAAAGGAAACTCCTGGGAGAGAGCTGGGACAAAAACATTCTTTGAATTCTGAAATTCTGATGAAAAAACTGGAAAAAAGAAAGTGAACGGAGGTGTCGAGGAGAAATTAAAAACATTTCTTGGCAACAACTTTGATCAACGAAGTCGCCAGAATAAATGTTGGCATTGTTTGTTTCTGCAAACCACAGATAACGTTCAATAACTACATTTAACATTTTAAATGACATAGAAAATGAACATGTGAACCACTGTAACACTGTGAAGTTAAAACACTGTCAACATGTGACGACGGCTGTTTAAAACACTGAAAATACACAAAAAAAAAATCACCTGTAGCTGTAGTTTCTGTTTCAATCTCCAACACAAACGACTCACCATGTGCAATATTATTCATACTTTCGGCCACGTTATCTTTTAGGACTTGTTTCTTACCTGTCCGTGTTTTTTTGCATGTTTAAGGACTTTTGGGCCAGGTGTGTTTGCACAAAATAGGAATTTGACTTGTTTTTTTCTCTCTCTTGTACAAAAAATACAGAAATGCAAACATACAACTGGAAATATTAAAAAACAGGCTAAAACAAACATGTAGATGGTTAAAAACAAATAATTGAGAAAGAGAAAGAGTAATTGTTGAGATGAAAGACATCATCAGAGCGCTTTAAACAGCTGAAACCGTTTATAATTTATAATTCATAGAAACTCTTTGTTTCCTCTTCATGGAGCTCAGATCAGCCGTCAGAAACGTGTCAACGTTAACAGTTTCCTGTTAGTAATTAGTCCGATACTAATTGTTTCTGGTGAATCAGGCTGTCTGCAGGTCTTTAGACGAGTCTTGTTCTTTTATTTTTGTAGTTTTTATGTTTTATGAACAGTGGTGGTGGAGCTGCAGGCGGAGACGCCCGAGGCCTCACCACCAGATTTATGAAATTTGACAAAGCATAATTCTAATAGAGAAATATATTATCATGCTCCTCTTTGTGATAAATGCTTTCTTCTTGTGAAATAATGAACATTTTTCAGCCTCCGGGCTTCAACTAATCCACAAGTTAATCAGGCGAAATAGCCTCCAGCCACATTGCTTTGTTTTTTTTAAAAACTTTTTTTATTTTATTTTAGCCAGCCGAGAAAAGAAAAAAGTTGAGAAAGAAGTGTTCTAAATTATAGACTTATATTTCTTTTGTGGGTTTAATTATATGGCGCAGAGTTTGAGATTTGTGAGTTGCTGCTGGCCTCATTAGAGGAGAGAGATAATGAGATTACAGATAATGAGATTACAGCCTCAGAAGAGCTGATCTTTAAAAAGTTCCCCAACAAAAAGTCACGTCCAATTAAAGACGGCCGCTGAAATACCAAAGACGGGACCGAGACTCATTACGCTAGACTACATTATGACTGGAACACAGTGAGGGAGAGGCTGAGATCCCATCAGTTACTCATCTTCTACCTTCTGCAGCAGAAAACACAGGTTCTCATAGGTTCATACGGGATGTTTATAAGGAAGCAGAACTCATAGATGAACCCCAACAGAGCTTTATTTCAGTTCACCCTACCTGTCATTAAATATCAATTCCATATCATTCAAACCTTCAGAGAGACAGAGAGAGTGGAAAGGCGTAACCAGAAGGCGTTTCGTAGTAACCGGAAGGTGTTTCGTAGTAACCGGAAGGCGTTTTGGTGTAACCGGAAGGTAGTAACCGTAAGGTGTTTCGTAGTAACCGGAAGGTGTTTCTTCATGAATTTTGTTTCATAAAGAATTTTTTTTTTTTTTTAACAAGTTTGATCCATTTTTAAAGGACCTGTGGTCACATCGGGACCCACACACACACTAAAACACACTAAAACACACACTCTGTTTTATTTCATAACCTCGTTTCATGATCCAGCTGCAGGTTTAATGAGATAAACGTGAGGATTTAAAATGCATTAAAATAATTAATTGGGGTAATTAGAGGCTGTATGTATGTTTCTATATGTATATATATATATATATATATATATATATATATATATATATACATATATATATATATATATATATACATATATATATATATGTATAATAAATTATTAACTCATTGGTTACAGGATTGTTAGTTATATTGAACTGTTTGACTTTAATCCCGTCTGCTGTAATGATCAATAACTGGACGTCAGTGTGGTGGTTAAATGGTTGATTTGGTTAAATGGTTAATTTGGTTAAATGGTTAAATGGTTAATTTGGTTAAATGGTTAAATGGTTGATTTGGTTAAATGGTTGATTTGGTTAAATGGTTGATTTGGTTAAATGGTTAATTTGGTTAAATGGTTGATTTGGTTAAAAGGTTAACTTGTGGTTCTGGTCCTCCCAGTGAACGCCGTCCCCCCGGCCCTCCAGGTCAACGGGTCCCTGCTGGTCCCCCTGGGTGGTGTGGCCCCGCTGACCCCCAGCCTGCTGCAGGTCCGGGACCCCGACAGTCCCCCGGAGCGACTCGTCCTCCAGCTGGTCCAGGACCCCACCAACGGACACCTGGTCCTGTTCAGAGGAGAGGGGGCGGGGCTAGACCTGACCAAGGACCACACCTTCACCTGGGACCAGCTGAGGGCCGGACGGGTCCGCTTCAGGCACCATAAGGACAAGTCCAGGTCAGTGGGTCTCTCCTAGTCTCTCCATGTCCTAGTCTCTCCTAGCCCTAGTCTCTCCATGTCCTAGTCTCTCCTAGTCCTAGTATCTCCTAGTCCTAGTCTCTCCATGTCCTAGTCTCTCCTAGTCATAGTCTCTCCTAGTCCTAGTCTCTCCTAGTCCTAGTCTCCCCTAGTCTCTCCTAGTCCTAGTCTCTCCATGTCCTGGTCTCTCCATGTCCTGTTCTCTCCTAGTCCTAGTCTCTCCTAGTCCTAGTCTCTCCTAGTCTCTCCTAGTCCTAGTCTCCCCTAGTCTCTCCTAGTCCTAGTCTCTCCATGTCCTGGTCTCTCCTAGTCCTAGTCTCTCCTAGTCCTAGTCTCTCCTTGTCCAGGTCTCTCCTAGTCCTAGTCTCTCCATGTCCTGGTCTCTCCATGTCCTAGTCTCTCCTAGTCCTAGTCTCTCCTAGTCCTAGTCTGCCCTAGTCTCTCCATGTCCAGGTCTCTCCTAGTCCTAGTCTCTCCATGTCCTGGTCTCTCCTAGTCCTAGTCTCTCCTGAGACATCATGGTCATTATCTCTGATAGTAGTCAGGCGGTTTTAGAATAGAAAGCACCAAATATTTTCCACATGCTCTCCATCACTATAGGTTTCTATTTTAGATGGGAACCACTTCATCCAGATTGCGGAGATTCGGAGATGGCACCCATATAAAATCTATGAGAGCCAATATATCTTCCAAAGCACTCCGAAGGTCAATGTTAGTGTCAAAATCTACATTTTCTGGGTCAAAGAATAATTAAAAACTATTGAAAATATCACCAGATGAAACGAATGATGATGAAAATGATTTGGCCCAGTAGGACAGGAGGGTTCAACCTGTGGTAATGAGATGAATAGTCAGTTATAGAACGTTTCTCCTCTGATATGTGAGTCTTTGAACGCCTCGTCTTTGAACGCCTCGTCTCTCTCTGCTCCTGTTTTCGACCCCTGTCGTCTGTTTGATTCCTCTTTTTAAAGTTCATTTCCATTAACCTCCAGATGCATCACGTCCACTCTTCTTACACAACGAGGCGATATTTGCATTGATATGCATTTGTTGTGGATGTTTCCTGCTGAGTGATTCTCAGAGATCAGAGATCAGAGAGGCTTTAACATGTTCAGAGAGAATCAACCTGTTACTGCGCTGACCTCTGACCTTTCTCTGCAACCAGTCTGCAGCACTTTGAGCCTCTAAAAACCAGATAAAACACTAAATCTGCTGAATGGACGGATCATTTACCTTGACAAGATTTATTAAATTAAGATGATTAAATCTAGAAATAAGCATGTTGAACACTTAAAATAAGAAATTAACTCTTAATAAAACCAGAATAAAAGCACATAAAGCCAGAAAAAAACCCAAGAGATTTCTTAAATTAAGATTATTGAATCTATAAATAAGCATGTTGAACACTTAAAATAAGAAATTAACTCTTAAAACAAGAATAAAACCCAAGTAAAACCAGTTAAAACCAGAATAAAACCAGAATAAAACCACATAAAATCAGAATAAAACCAAAAGATTTCTTAAATTAGGATTGTTGAATCTAGAAATAAGCAAGTTGAACACTAAAAAATAAGAAATTAACTCTTAAAACAAGAATAAAACCCAAATAAAACCAGTTAAAACCAGAATAAAACCAGTTAAAATCAGAATAAAACCACATAAAATCAGAATAAAACCAAGAGATTTCTTAAATTAAGATTATTAAATCTAGTAATAAGCATGTTGAACACTTAAAATAATAAATGAACTCTTAAAACCAGATAAAGTAAAGCTGCCAGCAGTGATGAACTGGCCCGAGCAGAGTGACCTGATGATTATTTGGTTCTTACCAAGATAAAAAAAAAACCTTTAGATTTAGAAGTGTTAGATCATTTATCTGGTTTTAAGAGTTCATTTCTTTTGTTAAGTGTTCAACATGCTTATTTCTAGATTTAACAATCTTAATTTAAGAAATCTCTTGGTTTTATTCTGATTTTATGTGGATTTATTCTGATTTTATGTGGTTTTATTCTGATTTTATGTGGTTTTATTCTGGTTTTAACTGGTTTTATTCAGGTTTTAACTGGTTTCATACCGATTTTATGGTTTTATTCTGGTTTTATTCTTGTTTTAAGAGTTAATTTATTATTTTAAGTGTTCAACATGCTTATTTCTAGATTTAATAATCTTAATTTAAGAAATCTCTTGGTTTTATTCTGATTTTATGTGGTTTTATTCTGGTTTTAGCTGGTTTTATTCTGGTTTTAACTGGTTTTATTCAGGTTTTAACTGGTTTCATACTGATTTTATGGTTTTATTCTGGTTTTATTCTTGTTTTAAGAGTTAATTTATTATTTTAAGTGTTCAACATGCTTATTTCTAGATTTAATAATCTTAATTTAAGAAATCTCTTGGTTTTATTCTGATTTTATGTGGTTTTATTCTGATTTTATGTGGTTTTATTCTGGTTTTAGCTGGTTTTATTCTGGTTTTAACTGGTTTTATTTGGGTTTTATTCTTGTTTTATGAGTTAATTTCTTATTCTAAGTGTTCAACATGCTTATTTCTAGATTTAATAATCTTAATTTAAGAAATCTCTTGGTTTTATTCTGATTTTATGTGGTTTAATTCTGATTTTATGTGGTTTTATTCTGGTTTTAGCTGGTTTTATTCAGGTTTTAACTGGTTTCATACCGATTTTATGGTTTTATTCTGGTTTTATTCTTGTTTTAAGAGTTAATTTCTTACTTTAAGTGTTCAACATGTTTATTTCTAGATTTAATAATCTTAATTTAAGAAATCTCTTGGTTTTATTCTGATTTTATGTGGTTTTATTCTGATTTTATGTGGTTTTATTTTGGTTTTAGCTGGTTTTATTCTGGTTTTAACTGGTTTTATTCTGGTTTTATTCTTGTTTTAAGAGTTAATTTATTATTTTAAGTGTTCAACATGCTTATTTCTAGATTTAATAATCTTAATTTAATAAATCTTGTCAAGGTAAATTATCTGTCCATGCAGCGAGATCATTTCCCTCAGATTTAC
>NC_081523.1:711439-716439 GCF_030273125.1 Centropristis striata
TAAAATAACCAAAAAAAGAAGTGAAATGACAAAAAATACGTAAAATGACCAAAAAAGACACAAAATAAGACTACACTGTAAAAAATGTCTGTAGGTTTTAGGGTGAAAAACTGCTAAACCATGACAGTAAAAGATGTAAAATGGCCAAAAAAGACAAAATGACCAACAAAAAGATATAAAATGACCAAAAAAGAGACAAAAAGACCAAAAAAAAGACGTAAAATAACCAAAAAAAGAAGTGAAATGACAAAAAATACGTAAAAAGACCAAAAAAGACACAAAATAAGACTACACTGTAAAAAATGTCTGTAGGTTTTAGGGTGAAAAACTGCTAAACCATGACAGTAAAAGACGTCAAATGGCCAAAAAAGACAAAATGACCAACAAAAAGATATAAAATGACCAAAAAAGAGACAAAAAGACCAAAAAAAGACGTAAAATAACAAAAAAAAGAAGTGAAATGACAAAAAATACGTAAAATGACCAAAAAAGACACAAAATAAGACTACACTGTAAAAAATGTCTGTAGGTTTTAGGGTGAAAAACTGCTAAACCATGACAGTAAAAGACGTCAAATGGCCAAAAAAGACAAAATGACCAACAAAAAGACATCAAATGACCAAAAAAGAGACAAAAAGACCAACAAAAGACGTAAAATAACCAAAAAAAGAAGTGAAATGACAAAAAATACGTAAAATGACACAAAATAAGACTACACTGTAAAAAATGTCTGTAGATTTTAGGGTGAAAAACTGCTAAACCATGACAGTAAAAGACGTAAAATGGCCAAATAAGACAAAATGACCAACAAAAAGACATAAAATGACCAAAAAAGAGACAAAAAGACCATCAAAGGACGTAAAATAACAAAAAAAAGAAGTGAAATGACAAAAAATACGTAAAATGACCAAAAAAGACACAAAATAAGACTACACTGTAAAAAACTGTCTGTAGGTTTTAGGGTGAAAAACTGCTAAACCATGACAGTAAAAGACGTAAAATGGCCAAAAAAGACAAAATGACCAACAAAAAGACATAAAATTGCCAAAAAAGAGACAAAAAGACCAAAAAAAGACGTAAAATAACCAAAAAAAGAAGTGAAATTACAAAAAATACGTAAAATGACCAAAAAAGACACAAAATAAGACTACACTGTAAAAAATGTCTGTAGGTTTTAGGGTGAAAAACTGTTAAATCATGACAGTAAAAGACGTCAAATGGCCAAAAAAGACAAAATGACCAACAAAAAGATATAAAATGACCAAAAAAGAGACAAAAAGAACAAAAAAAAGACGTAAAATAACCAAAAAAAGAAGTGAAATGACAAAAAATACGTAAAAAGACCAAAAAAAGACACAAAATAAGACTACAGTGTTAAAAACTGTCTGTAGGTTTTAGGGTGAAAAACTGCTAAACCATGACAGTAAAAGACGTAAAATGGCCAAAAAAGACAAAATGACCAACAAAAAGACATAAAATGACCAAAAAAAGAAGTGAAATGACAAAAAATACGTAAAATGACATAACCCTAACCCTCATGCAAGAATATTTTCCTACTCTTATCTTAATTAGGATTTTCAAACTCAAAATTACTTCAAAAGTAATAACATAAACAATTAATATGAAGAAAAAA
Organism: Centropristis striata; assembly: GCF_030273125.1. Classification (NCBI taxonomy): domain Eukaryota; kingdom Metazoa; phylum Chordata; class Actinopteri; order Perciformes; family Serranidae; genus Centropristis; species Centropristis striata. The sequence continues at coordinate 713,073 of NC_081523.1, forward strand.
CATTGCACAACATCTAAAACATGTCCTGCACACTGTAAAAAATGTATGTGTATATGTACTATTAAATGTACAAACAAATAATATACAAACATATATATATGTACTATTAAATGTAATATATGTACAAGCATCACTGTAACTTTTGCATTTATTATTTATTGTAAAAATCCTTTTTCTCACTGTTAAATGTACTAAACACCATATCTCTAACAGAAATATACTGTAATATTTAATGGTAAAATCTTTAATTTATGCAGCATTTATAAAGTATTTTCTGGTCAATTATATGGCAGAACAGCATTTCTTTTGATGGAAAAACTTTTTATTTATACAGTAAAATATGGAATAAAATGACAATCTGAAAGGTGAAATCAACAGTGTTAATATCATTTTACCGTAATATTATAAAAAGTTGCACCGTGTTTATTACGGTAAAGTTCTGCTGGGTTTTACCATAAAAACAACAGTTGGTTTTTTTACAGTGCAGCTCATTGCATCATAAGTTTGCTAGCAGCAGAATTAGCTGCAAACAAACGGAGCGAAATTTTAAAATCAGCCCCTAAAACCTGAAGTTTCTCTGTAAATCCAACAGAAGTGTCAACTCTTCCTACTAAATAATAGATTTTTCAGCCTCTGTAGAGGATAGAAATGAAATTCATAAAGTATCTGAGAGCTTATAGCTGTTATATCTGAGCTCCCTCCGCTATAGTCGTCTTCACCATGATTTATAAGTTCTGGAAAAGTCCCATGATGCATTGGGACACTCCCACATGGATTCTCATTTTGTGTCTCTTTCTGTCTTTTTTTGGTCATTTTCTTTCTTTTTTTGGTCATTTGTGTCTTTTTTTTGTCATTTTGTGCCTTTTTTTTGTCATTTTGTGTCTTTTTTTGGTCATGTTGTGTCTTTTTTTTGGGTCATTTTGTGTCTTTTTGTGTCTTTTTTTTGGTCATTTTTTGTCTTTTTGTGTCTTTTTTTTGGTCATTTTGTGTCTTTTTTTTGGTGATGATTTCAAAGTTCTGGAAAGGTCCCAAGATGCATTGCGACACTCCCACATGTATTCTTATTCTGTGTCTTTTTCTGTCTTTTTTGGTCATTTTCTTTCTTTTTTTTGGTCATTTTGTGTCTTTTCTAGTCATTTTGTGTCTTTTTTGGTCATTCTGTATCTTTTTTAGTCATTTTGTGTCTTTTTTGGTCATTTTGAGTATTTTTTGGTCATTTTGTGTCTTTTTTAGTTCATTTTGTGTCTTTTTCTGTCTTTTTTTTTGTCATTTTCTTTCTTTTTTTTGGTCATTTTGTGTCTTTTCTAGTCATTGTGTGTCTTTTTTGGTCATTTTCTGTCTTTTTTAGTCATTTTGTGTCTTTTTTGGTCATTTTGAGTATTTTTTTTGTCATTTTGTGTATTTTTTTGTCATTTTGTGTCTTTTTTTGGTCATGCTGTGTCTTTTTTGGTCATTTTGAGTATTTTTTTTGTCATTTTGTGTCTTTTGGTGTTGATTTCAAAGTTTGGGAAAAGTCCCATGATGCATTGCGTCACTCCCACGTGTATTCTGATGCATTTCATTGGCCAAGAGACCGAAAATAGGTGGAAAAAACAGAACCAAACAGGTTTTAATGGTAGAAATGAGGTGATGCTTTCCTCCTTTAATGGGTTAATACAGGACAGTGATAAATATATTTTCCATGTATTTTTCCTAAGACAGTCAGCTGAGACGCTGCGACTGTATCTGGTTGTCATAGTAACCAGACAGTGTCGAAGCACGTTCTGCTGTATGTCACTCAGACAGTCAACATGTCAGAGGCTCATTGATAGACAGCAGCTGTTCCTGCATTCCCCACCGACTGGTTCCAGGGCTCTGATTGGCCGGTTATCAGCCTGACGGAGGGCTGTGATTGGTGGTCGAGCTGACCTGAAATATTAACCAGAAATAATGAGGAACGACGGATTAAAAGCTCTAAGATTTATAATGTAGGTTAGTGTGTGTGTGTGTGTGTGTGTGACAGATGGTTGATAAACAGAAACACGTGTGCAGCAACAAATTGCAGTAACGATGTAATAACCTGAAGATGTTTCATGTTTATTCATCAGGATGAACAGAATCATAATATCTGTCACAATGACAACAGAAGAATAATGAATGAAATAAAGCTGTAATAAGTAGAACAGGATGAATATACTGCAGGTGGAGATGAGGAGCTCTGGTGTTCATGAGGAGCTCTAGATGGAGATGAGGAGCTCTAGTGTTTATGAGGAGCTCTGGTGTTCATGAGGAGCTCTAGATTTTATGAGGAGCTCTAGTGTTTATGAGGAGCAGATGGAGATGAGGAGCTCTAGTGTTAATGAGGAGCTCTAGTGTTTATGAGGAGCTCTAGTGTTCATGAGGAGCTCTAGTGTTTATGAGGAGCAGATGGAGATGAGGAGCTCTAGTGTTATGAGGAGCTCTAGTGTTAATGAGGAGCTCTAGTGTTTATGAGGAGCTCTACTGTTCATGAGGAGCTCTAGTGTTTATGAGGAGCTCTAGTGTTTATGAGGAGCTCTAGTGTTCATGAGGAGCTCTAGTGTTTATGAGGAGCAGATGGAGATGAGGAGCTCTAGTGTTTATGAGGAGCTCTAGTGTTTATGAGGAGCTCTAGTGTTCATGAGGAGCTCTAGTGTTTATGAGGAGCTCTAGTGTTCATGAGGAGCTCTAGTGTTTATGAGGAGCTCTAGTGTTTATGAGGAGCTCTAGTGTTCATGAGGAGCTCTAGTGTTTATGAGGAGCTCTAGTGTTTATGAGGAGCAGATGGAGATGAGGAGCTCTAGTGTTTATGAGGAGCTCTAGTGTTCATGAGGAGCTCTAGTGTTTATGAGGAGCTCTAGTGTTCATGAGGAGCTCTAGTGTTTATGAGGAGCTCTAGTGTTCATGAGGAGCTCTAGTGTTTATGAGGAGCAGATGGAGATGAGGAGCTCTAGTGTTTATGAGGAGCTCTAGTGTTCATGAGGAGCTCTAGTGTTTATGAGGAGCTCTAGTGTTCATGAGGAGCTCTAGTGTTTATGAGGAGCTCTAGTGTTTATGAGGAGCTCTAGTGTTCATGAGGAGCTCTAGTGTTTATGAGGAGCTGTAGTGTTTATGAGGAGCTCTAGTGTTCATGAGGAGCTCTAGTGTTTATGAGGAGCTCTAGTGTTCATGAGGAGCTCTAGTGTTTATGAGGAGCTCTAGTGTTTATGAGGAGCTGTAGATGGAGATGAGGAGCTCTAGTGTTTATGAGGAGCTCTAGTGTTCATGAGGAGCTCTAGTGTTTATGAGGAGCTGTAGTGTTTATGAGGAGCTCTAGTGTTTATGAGGAGCTGCTGATGGAGATGAAGAGCTCTAGTGTTCATGAGGAGCA
>NC_081523.1:721439-738939 GCF_030273125.1 Centropristis striata
ATAATAATAAACTGACATTTAACCCTCTGAACCCCAGCCAGCATGGTTTTAACTCTGTGTCCTTGTATTTTACTAACATATATAAAAGTCCTGCAGCTCTGTGGAATCAGCACAATGATGGCTAGAAGTGGGAACAACTCAAACATAACACAGTTATTTAAATTTATATAGTTGATTCAATTTAAATAAGTGTCATGAATGTTGTTACAAACACAAAATGGCCAAAAAAAAAAGACATAAAACGACCAAAAAGGATACAAAATGACCAAACAAGGTGTAAAATAACCCAAAAAATACAAAACAAAATACACAAAATTACCGAAAAAATAACAAAATACACAAAGTGACCCAAACAGTTCTCTCCTGTCCTCTCCTCTCTGCTCTGTGTAAACAGATTTTCAGTGATTATTTGTCATAAATATCAGAATTTGTAGCTTCGTTTTGCTGATTTTTCTAAAGGAAACTTTTGTTACTGATGATCCTTTCAAGGACCGTCAGAAAGTCCAAATTCAGACTAAAAAGCCTGTTTTCACAGTTTAATTCTACTATAAACGTTGTGTTTTTGTCGATCTGTTAAAGAAAACATACTTTAAACCACAGACAGACCCGGTGGTTCTGGCTCAGCTCCTCTTCTTCTCTCTCTGTTAGTGATATGAAGCTGTTTCTGAGGCTTCAGGTGCAGTTTAATGAGCTGCCCTGTTTAACCTTCGTCCTCTTCATCTTCCTCGGCGCCCCGCCAGGAAACTCACCATCAGACTTTCTGTGTCCTCTTTAAAAGTTTCACACTGACAGTGAAACTTTTTCCTGTAGAAACAAGCTGTTATGTATGTCTGGTTATTATATAAAAATCTGTTCTTTCTCCCTTTAGCCTTTAGCTCCGAGGGTCCTGGTGAAAAAAAAAATGACATAAAACACACAAAACAACTAAAAATAGATGAAGCCCTGAACCCTCCGGGAGGAAATTCATCATCGGACAGTTTGGGAGGAATCGATGTGTCCTCTCTGAAAGTTTCACACTGACAAAGAAACTTTGCTTTTTTTCTGTAGAAACAAGGTGTCATATGTGGTATATGGGTTTTTGGTCCTTTTTTGGTCATTTTACATCTTTTTTGGTCATTTTGTGTCCTTTTTGTGTGTTTTTTGTGTGTTTTTTGGTCATTTTGTGCCCTTTTTTGTGTCTTTTTTGTGTCCTTTTTGTGTCTTTTTTGTGTCCTTTTTGTGTCTTTTTGTGTCCTTTTTGTGTGTTTTTTGTGTGTTTTTTGTGTCCTTTTTGTGTGTTTTTTGTGTGTTTTTTGGTCATTTTGTGCCCTTTTTTGTGTCTTTCTTGTGTCCTTTTTGTGTGTTTTTTGGTCATTTTGTGCCCTTTTTTGTGTCTTTTTTGTGTCCTTTTTGTGTATTTTTTGTGTATTTTTTATGTATTTTTTGTGTGTTTTTTGTGTCCTTTTTGTGTCTTTTTTGTGTCCTTTTTGTGTGTTTTTTGTGTATTTTTTGTGTCCTTTTTGTGTATTTTTGGGGAAATTTTTTTGTGTATTTTTTATGTCTTTTTTGTGTCTTTTTTGTGTATTTTTTTGTGTATTTTTTGTGTTCTTTTTGTGTATTTTTTGTGTATTTTTTGGTCATTTTGCATCACTGACAATGAAACGTTTCTTGTTCCTGTTATGTGTCCTATATATATATATATATATATACATATATATATATTTGTCTGGTTGTTATGGTAATAAATCTATAATGTTCTCCTCCAGCCTCCGAGGGTGGTGACTCTGACTCCTCTCGTCGTGGAGCGCCGCGGCGCCGTGGCAACCATCACCAAGTCGGTGCTGCAGGTGGACGACCCCGACAACCCGGCCGACGTGCTGGTCATGGTGCTGGAGCCCCCGCGACACGGCCGGCTGACCTACGCCCACGCGGACCGGCCGCTCAGCCGCTTCAAGCTGGAGGATCTGAACCGCCAGCAGATCCAGTACGTCCACCACGGAACCCAGGAGAACCAGGAGAACCAGGAGAACCAGGAGAACCAGGACCAGACGGTGCTGCAGATCAACGACGGACACAGCTACAGGAACCTCCTGCTGGAGGTCCAAGTCAGGGACAAGGTAGGAGGACACCTCCTTTATATCAGAGGGAGGAGGAGTTAACTCCTCCTTTATATCAGAGGGAGGAGGAGTTAACTCCTCCTTTATATCAGAGGGAGGAGGAGTTAACTCCTCCTTTATATCAGAGGGAGGAGAAGTTAACACCTCCTTTATATCAGAGGGAGGGGAAGTTAACACCTCCTTTATATCAGAGGGAGGAGAAGTTAACTCCTCCTTTATATCAGAGGGAGGAGGACACCTCCTTTATATCAGAGGGAGGAGGAGTTAACTCCTCCTTTATATCAGAGGGAGGAGGAGTTAACACCTCCTTTATATCAGAGGGAGGAGGACACCTCCTTTATATCAGAGGGAGGAGGAGTTAACTCCTCCTTTATATCAGAGGGAGGAGGAGTTAACTCCTCCTTTATATCAGAGGGAGGAGGAGTTAACTCCTCCTTTATATCAGAGGGAGGAGAAGTTAACACCTCCTTTATATCAGAGGGAGGGGAAGTTAACACCTCCTTTATATCAGAGGGAGGAGAAGTTAACTCCTCCTTTATATCAGAGGGAGGAGAAGTTAACACCTCCTTTATATCAGAGGGAGGAGAAGTTAACTCCTCCTTTATATCAGAGGGAGGAGAAGTTAACACCTCCTTTATATCAGAGGGAGGAGAAGTTAACTCCTCCTTTATATCAGAGGGAGGAGGACACCTCCTTTATATCAGAGGGAGGAGGAGTTAACTCCTCCTTTATATCAGAGGGAGGAGGAGTTAACTCCTCCTTTATATCAGAGGGAGGAGGAGTTAACTCCTCCTTTATATCAGAGGGAGGAGAAGTTAACACCTCCTTTATATCAGAGGGAGGGGAAGTTAACACCTCCTTTATATCAGAGGGAGGAGAAGTTAACTCCTCCTTTATATCAGAGGGAGGAGGACACCTCCTTTATATCAGAGGGAGGAGGAGTTAACTCCTCCTTTATATCAGAGGGAGGAGGAGTTAACACCTCCTTTATATCAGAGGGAGGAGGACACCTCCTTTATATCAGAGGGAGGAGGAGTTAACTCCTCCTTTATATCAGAGGGAGGAGGAGTTAACTCCTCCTTTATATCAGAGGGAGGAGGAGTTAACTCCTCCTTTATATCAGAGGGAGGGGAAGTTAACACCTCCTTTATATCAGAGGGAGGAGAAGTTAACTCCTCCTTTATATCAGAGGGAGGAGAAGTTAACACCTCCTTTATATCAGAGGGAGGAGAAGTTAACTCCTCCTTTATATCAGAGGGAGGAGAAGTTAACACCTCCTTTATATCAGAGGGAGGAGAAGTTAACTCCTCCTTTATATCAGAGGTAGGAGGAGTTAACTCCTCCTTTATATCAGAGGGAGGAGAAGTTAACTCCTCCTTTATATCAGAGGGAGGAGGAGTTAACTCCTCCTTTATATCAGAGGGAGGAGAAGTTAACTCCTCCTTTATATCAGAGGGAGGAGAAGTTAACTCCTCCTTTATATCAGAGGGAGGAGGAGTTAACTCCTCCTTCATATCAGAGGGTGGAGGAGTTAACTCCTCCTTTATATCAGAGGGAGGAGGAGTTAACTCCTCCTTTATATCAGAGGGAGGAGAAGTTAACTCCTCCTTTATATCAGAGGGAGGAGGAGTTAACTCCTCCTTTATATCAGAGGGAGGAGAAGTTAACTCCTCCTTTATATCAGAGGGAGGAGAAGTTAACTCCTCCTTTATATCAGAGGGAGGAGGAGTTAACTCCTCCTTCATATCAGAGGGTGGAGGAGTTAACTCCTCCTTCATATCAGAGGGAGGAGGAGTTAACACCTCCTTTATATCAGAGGGAGGAGAAGTTAACTCCTCCTTTATATCAGAGGTAGGAGGAGTTAACACCTCCTTTATATCAGAGGGAGGAGAAGTTAACTCCTCCTTTATATCAGAGGTAGGAGAAGTTAACTCCTCCTTTATATCAGAGGGAGGAGGAGTTAACTCCTCCTTTATATCAGAGGGAGGAGAAGTTAACTCCTCCTTTATGTCAGAGGGAGGAGAAGTTAACTCCTCCTTTATATCAGAGGGAGGAGGAGTTAACTCCTCCTTCATATCAGAGGGTGGAGGAGTTAACTCCTCCTTCATATCAGAGGGAGGAGGAGTTAACACCTCCTTTATATCAGAGGGAGGAGAAGTTAACTCCTCCTTTATATCAGAGGTAGGAGGAGTTAACACCTCCTTTATATCAGAGGGAGGAGAAGTTAACTCCTCCTTTATATCAGAGGTAGGAGGAGTTAACACCTCCTTTATATCAGAGGGAGGACAAGTTAACTCCCCCTTTATATCAGAGGGAGGAGAAGTTAACTCCTCCTTTATATCAGAGGGAGGAGGAGTTAACACCTCCTTTATATCAGAGGGAGGAGGAGTTAACTCCTCCTTCATATCAGAGGGAGGAGAAGTTAACTCCTCCTTTATATCAGAGGTAGGAGGAGTTAACACCTCCTTTATATCAGAGGGAGGAGAAGTTAACTCCTCCTTTATATCAGAGGGAGGAGGAGTTAACACCTCCTTCATATCAGAGAGAGGAGGAGTTAACTCCTCCTTTATATCAGAGGGAGGAGGAGTTAACTCCTCCTTCATATCAGAGGGAGGAGGAGTTAACTCCTCCTTCATATCAGAGGGAGGAGGAGTTAACACCTCCTTTATATCAGAGGGAGGAGAAGTTAACTCCTCCTTTATATCAGAGGTAGGAGGAGTTAACACCTCCTTTATATCAGAGGGAGGAGAAGTTAACTCCTCCTTTATATCAGAGGTAGGAGGAGTTAACACCTCCTTTATATCAGAGGTAGGAGGAGTTAACACCTCCTTTATATCAGAGGGAGGAGAAGTTAACTCCTCCTTTTCTATCAGAGGGAGGAGAAGTTAACTCCTCCTTTATATCTGAGGGAGGAGAAGTTAACTCCTCCTTTATATCAGAGGGAGGAGAAGTTAACTCCCCCTTTATATCAGAGGGAGGAGAAGTTAACTCCTCCTTTATATCAGAGGTAGGAGGAGTTAACACCTCCTTTATATCAGAGGGAGGAGGACACCTCCTTTATATCAGAGGAGGAGAAGTTAACTCCTCCTTTATATCAGAGGGAGGAGAAGTTAACTCCTCCTTTATATCAGAGGTAGGAGGAGTTAACACCTCCTTCATATCAGAGGGAGGAGAAGTTAACTCCTCCTTTATATCAGAGGGAGGAGAAGTTAACTCCTCCTTTATATCAGAGGTAGGAGGAGTTAACACCTCCTTTATATCAGAGGGAGGAGGAGTTAACACCTCCTTCATATCAGAGGGAGGAGAAGTTAACTCCTCCTTTATATCAGAGGGAGGAGGAGTTAACACCTCCTTCATATCAGAGAGAGGAGGAGTTAACTCCTCCTTTATATCAGAGGGAGGAGAAGTTAACACCTCCTTCATATCAGAGGGAGGAGGAGTTAACTCCTCCTTTATGTCAGAGGGAGGAGGAGTTAACACCTCCTTCATATCAGAGGGAGGAGGACACCTTAACTCCTCCTTTATATCAGAGGGAGGAGAAGTTAACTCCTCCTTTATATCAGAGGGAGGAGAAGTTAACTCCTCCTTTATATCAGAGGGAGGAGAAGTTAACTCCTCCTTTATATCAGAGGGAGGAGAAGTTAACACCTCCTTTATATCAGAGGGAGGAGAAGTTAACACCTCCTTTATATCAGAGGGAGGAGAAGTTAACTCCTCCTTTATATCAGAGGGAGGAGGGGTTAACTCCTCCTTTATATCAGAGGGAGGAGAAGTTAACTCCTCCTTTATATCAGAGGAGGAGGAGTTAACTCCTCTTTTATATCAGAGGGAGGAGAAGTTAACTCCTCCTTTATATCAGAGGAGGAGGAGTTAACTCCTCCTTCATATCAGAGGGAGGAGGACACCTTAACTCCTCCTTTATATCAGAGGGAGGAGAAGTTAACTCCTCCTTTATATCAGAGGAGGAGGAGTTAACTCCTCCTTTATATCAGAGGGAGGAGAAGTTAACTCCTCCTTTATATCAGAGGAGGAGGAGTTAACTCCTCCTTTATATCAGAGGTAGGAGAAGTTAACACCTCCTTTATATCAGAGGGAGGAGAAGTTAACTCCTCCTTTATATCAGAGGGAGGAGAAGTTAACACCTCCTTTATATCAGAGGGAGGAGGACACCTCCTTTATATCAGAGGGAGGAGAAGTTAACACCTCCTTTATATCAGAGGGAGGAGAAGTTAACTCCTCCTTTATATCAGAGGGAGGAGGAGTTAACTCCTCCTTTATATCAGAGGGAGGAGAAGTTAACACCTCCTTTATATCAGAGGGAGGAGGAGTTAACACCTCCTTCATATCAGAGGGAGGAGGAGTTAACTCCTCCTTTATATCAGAGGGAGGAGAAGTTAACACCTCCTTTATATCAGAGGGAGGAGAAGTTAACACCTCCTTTATATCAGAGGGAGGAGGAGTTAACACCTCCTTCATATCAGAGGGTGGAGGAGTTAACACCTCCTTTATATCAGAGGGAGGAGAAGTTAACACCTCCTTTATATCAGAGGGAGGAGGAGTTAACACCTCCTTCATATCAGAGGGAGGAGGAGTTAACTCCTCCTTTATGTCAGAGGGAGGAGGAGTTAACACCTCCTTCATATCAGAGGGAGGAGGAGTTAACTCCTCCTTTATGTCAGAGGGAGGAGGAGTTAACACCTCCTTCATATCAGAGGGAGGAGGAGTTAACTCCTCCTTTATATCAGAGGAGGAGAAGTTAACTCCTCCTTTATTCTCTGATTTGATGTTTAAACTCTTTTAATTGGCTCAACTTCAGCATCGATCACCTAAAAAACTGATCTTTAAAAGTGTTTTTCATGTGTAGAAGTTTTAAGAAGTTGATAATATGACACAAAATGACCAAAAGAGACACAAAATGACTGATGAAAACCCCCCACAAAATTAAAAAAGGCACAAAATGACCATAATATGAGACATAAAATGACAAAAAAGACACACAATGACCATAAAAGACAATAAATGACCAAAATAAGACACAAAACGACCAAAAAAAACCCTGAAAAATGACAAAAAAGAGAGATAAAATGAAAACAACAGAGAGACAAACTGTCAGTATGACATCAGTGAAGTATTTTGGTTATTTATTATTATTTTTATTTAATGTTATAATGTCTCAGACAGACTAAATCTTAATAAAAGTTCTCTGGATTATAAATCATCTGGAGGCTCTCTAACTTTGGGAACGTCTCCGTTATTAACAGTCTCATCACACATTGACCATAAAAAGTGATTAATACATCACTGTAAACTGCCGACATCGAACCTCGAAAACAATAAGAAAAGCAGCAGAATTCTTCTGGTTTCCAGGAGAATTCATTAATTCTGGTCTTGGGTCATTTAAAACAGGAAGCAGCACATACAAACCTTCAAATTAAAGCCAAAGTGGCTCCAAACAGCTGCAGAAGGAGCTTTTTCTGGTGTTTCCTTCTTTAATATATCCTTTATGTGGTGTTTCCTTCTTTAATATCCTTTATGTGGTGTCTCCTTCTTTAATATATCCTTTATCTGGTGTTTCCTTCTTTAATATATTCTTTATGTATAGATAAATATATATATATATATATATATAGATATTCAGGATCAAACCGGCTGCTGCCGAGTCGTCTGATGCAGCCGAGACGCTGCAGGAACTAACTCACGCATCATAAAACTCTGAAAAGACAAAGAAAATAAGATCAAGGCAATAAAAGAAGCCCAAAAAAATCTGCTTAAAGCTGAATGAAGACTCCGAGAACCCAGACTTCAACAAAGCTCACAAATAAACCTGGAAAATGACTAAAAAATGACACAAAATGACCGAAAAAAGACACAAAATGACCAAAAAAGACACAAAATTGCGGAAAGAGACACAGAATTATACAAAAAGACACTAAATGACCAAAAAAATAACACAAATTACCAAAAAAAGTCTCGGTGGTGTGACTTCCTGTTTGTTTCCTTTATCTGAATTGTGGATGAACGAGAAGTGACGAGTCGTTTCAGATGTTTTATGTGTTTTATGTGTTTTCTAGATGTTTTATGTGTTTTCTAGATGTTTTCTATAGTTTCTGGTGTTTTCTAGATGTTTTATATGTTTTCTAGATGTTTTCTAGATGTTTTTTGTGTTTTCTAGATGTTTTCTATGGTTTCTGGTGTTTTCTAGATGTTTTATATGTTTTCTAGATGTTTTATATAGTTTCTGGTGTTTTCTAGATGTTTTATATGTTTTCTAGATGTTTTCTAGATGTTTTTGTGTTTTCTAGATGTTTTCTAGATGTTTTTGTGTTTTCTAGATGTTTTCTAGATGTTTTTGTGTTTTCTAGATGTTTTCTAGATGTTTTTGTGTTTTCTAGATGTTTTCTATGGTTTCTGGTGTTTTCTAGATGTTTTATATGTTTTCTAGATGTTTTATATAGTTTCTGGTGTTTTCTAGATGTTTTATATGTTTTCTAGATGTTTTCTAGATGTTTTTGTGTTTTCTAGATGTTTTCTATGGTTTCTGGTGTTTTCTAGATGTTTTATAAGTTTTCTAGATGTTTTCTAGATGTTTTTTTGTGTTTTCTAGATGTTTTCTATGGTTTCTGATGTTTTCTAGATGTTTTATATGTTTTCTAGATGTTTTATATAGTTTCTGGTGTTTTCTAGATGTTTTATATGTTTTCTAGATGTTTTATATAGTTTCTGGTGTTTTCTAGATGTTTTCTATGGTTTCTGGTGTTTTCTAGATGTTTTATATAGTTTCTGGTGTTTTCTAGATGTTTTATATGTTTTCTAGATGTTTTATATAGTTTCTGGTGTTTTCTAGATGTTTTTTGTGTTTTCTAGATGTTTTCTATGGTTTCTGGTGTTTTCTAGATGTTTTCTAGATGTTTTATATAGTTTCTGGTGTTTTCTAGATGTTGTGACTCGTCTCAGTGAAGTCATTTATTCTCTCCGTCCGTTTCTCCGTCCAGCATCTATTTACTCTCAGACTTCAGACTTCAGGCCTCGGAGCTTTAAAGCTCCACATTATTCACTCTTCATTCATTTGTTCTCTCAGGTTCTGAGGCTGTGGAGAAGAATAATGTTGCTGTGAGTTTTATAAAGTAAACTTTGGTCAGATGATCAGCCTTCACTTCCTCCTTCGCCTCCACAGTTAACTGACGCTGACGCTGCTTTATTTCACTGAGTCTTTCATTTATATCAACCAGGAGTAAATCCATCCGTACATTATCTCAGAGAGGAATAAAGAACCTGACCAACCAGCTCAGAAGCAGAAGATCAGTTCAGGTTTATGCTGTTTTTACTCCAACTGCCAGAAAAAAGAAGAGAAAGAAAACGAGATACTTTAGTCTCTAGTCCGCAAGTCAGGACGAGTCCAAGTCAAGTCCTCCATCTGCAGATTGAAGCAGTCACGAGTCTTCCAGGTCTTCCAGGTCTTCCAGGTCCCTGTCTGACCCAGTTAGTGAGTTCAGTCATCAGGTTTTCAGCTCGTCGTTACTTCAGATGACGTCGTTGTTTTGACCGTGGACATGAAGCACGGCATTCTGGGTAAAAGTCTTTTTCATCCAAATAGGAAACAAACATGAACACAAGAACAGAAGAGTCAATTTCAGGACTCTAAACTGACACAGAATGACAGAAAAAATACAGAAAAGACACAAAAAAAGACACAAAATGACACAAAATGACAAAAAAGACACACAATTACTAAAAAGAGATACAAGTATCAGTGTGAAATCACGTGATGATTTGTTGTTCTCCAGAGGAGCGTTTAGTTTTCTTCCTGATGGGACAACACTGATCTGACTCAGAGAAATTAAAGATTAGTGTCTTATTGAAGATATAAAATAATAAAACAACAGCAGGACAAAGAGACTATTAACTATTAACCCTCTCACCTCTTTCACTAGAGCAGCTATTCTCAACCTTGGGGTCGGGACCCCAATTGGGGTCGTGAGATGATTTCTGGGGGTCGCCAAATCATTTTGGAAGTCAGCTCTGTCTCCACTGTGTTAAAGTGTTCATGTGTTAATGTGTTTTAGTCTTTTTGGTCATTTTGTGTGTTTTTTGGTCATTTTGTGTCTTTTTTCGGGGTAATTTTGACTTGTTTAGTCATTTTGTGTCTTTTTGTGTCATTTTGTGTCTTTTTTCGGGGTAATTTTGACTTGTTTAGTCATTTTGTGTCATTTTGTGTCTTTTTTCGGGGTAATTTGGACTTTTTTAGTCATTTTGTGTCTTTTTGTGTCATTTTGTTTCTTTTTTGGGTAATTTTGTGTCTTTTCTGGTCATTTTCTGTCTTTTTTGGTCATTTTCTGTCTTTTTTTGATCACTTTGTCGTCAATTTGTGTCTTTTTTGGTCATTTTGTGTCTTTTTTTGGTCATTTTGTTTTTTGTTTTTTTCTTAATTTTGTCTCTTTTTTGGTCATTTTGTTTCCTTTTTTTGGTCATTTTGACTTTTTTAGTCATTTTGTGTCTTTTTGTGTCATTTTGTTTCTTTTTTGGGTAATTTTGTGTCTTTTTCTGGTCAATTTTTGTCTTTTGGTAATTTTGTGTCTTTTCTGGTCATTTTGTGTCTTTTTTTGGTCATTTTGTGACTTTTTTGGTCATTTTGTTTCCTTTTTTTGGTCATTTTGTTTCTTTTTTGGGTGATCTGAAGTGTGCTTGTGAGATTGTGTTCAGTGAGCGGGGGTCACGGACAACATGCATGTTAAATTGGGGGTCGCGATTTAAAAAGGTTGAGAACTACTGCACTAGAGGATGTTTCTGAGTGTCCTTGAGAGGCTGCTGGTCAGGAGCATGTTGTGTTGTTGTGTTGTTGTGAGTCTGTGGTGGTGCTGCCTGATGAGTTTCTGCTGCTGTGACAGTTTGATCAGCTGAGCGGCAGCAGAACCACAGATGGTCGACAGGCTGTTATCTACACACACACACACACACACACACACACACACACACACACACACACCTGTGCAGCCTCTGGTATTATTCTAGTAATGTATTATCTCCCACTGCCACAGTGTTTCTGCCACCACGCTGATCTCCTGCAGGAACAAACTCCACCACCAAAAACACATTAAATTACACAAAAATACACAAAAAAGACACAGAAAAGGACACAAAATGACCACAAAAAAAAGTCAAATGACCACAAAACGACCAAAAGAGACACAAAAATGACCAAAAAAGATTTAAATGACCCAAAAAATACAAAACAAAATGACCAAATAAATGTTAGAAGACGTTAACCCCTTAGTGTTCTTGCAAATTAACCTTAAAACACCTAAAAAAAAACACTGTAATGTGAATTGAAAGCTGTTGAAGAGTTTAGAGTAAATCTGGTTTTGGTCACATCTGAAAGGAAACACTCTGAGTTTATCCCCAAAGAGTCAGAATAACTGTCGGTGCTGCTGTTATTGACTGAAGGAAGCTGAAACAAGCTGAACAATCTGTGTTTTACTGTCTGCCTGAATATTTTTGGTAAATAAGCGGAAAACACAATGAGGTCAAAGAATAAAATATGAACTTCTCCCAGTTCAAATTTGATGAAGACATAAAAAAAAAGGACTATTTTACACGTTTTTACAATGATCATAACAATGATTATGATTATGTATTCATGGAGACGTATCAGTAACCATGGTGACGGACCAAATCAAGTAATTTTTCTGGAAAACACAACATGAGCGTAACAGTGTAGTAACACCTCCATGTCCTTATATGGTCGAGGACTCTAACACGTTTATTACAGATAGAATCTCAAATATTTTAGTTTTCTTCTCTTTTGGCTGACAGCCAGTCTGAATAAAACCATAAACCAATAACATGCTGCTCAGTTTGAGAGCACATTTAATGTAAATATGATTTAGTTCCTCCCATCTGTTCAGGTGAAATAAAGCTGTTGGTAAATTGGGGAGAATATATTTTCTGTTTCTTGTGTCGTTGGATTTAACTAACAAAGTGTTTAGTCAGAAACCAGCAGACAGACGGAGGTTAGACAGGAAACAAACTTCTCTAGTCTTTGAATTCATCTAAATTAAGTTTACAAACAGAAACCGAACCACAATATTCTGAGTGTTTAAAGTCATTTCTGTGTGTTTTCCAGGTGTCTGACTCTCCTCAGGTGTCCTCTACTCCGGTCACCTGGGTGAAGGAAGGAGGGATGGTTCGGCTGGACAGGAAGTACCTGCAGGCGGACTATAAGGGGGTCAGCAGAGACCACATCGTCTACTCCATCCTGGCCTCAGAGGGACAACCTAAATACGGTACAAACTCTTCACTAGAGGCCTCATGGGACCATTTGATCCCCAACTGGAGTCACAACACCATGTTATTGGGATTTTAGTCCATTTATTCCTAAAACGGCTGTAAAACTGCCTGTAAAACCTCTGGTTGGTGATTTTAAAATCAGCCCCTAAAACCTGAAGTTTCTCTGTAAATCCAACAGAAGTGTCAACTCTTCCTACTAAATAATAGATTTTTCAGCCTCTGTAGCAGATAGAAATGAAATTCAAAAAGTATCTGAGAGCTTATAGCTGTTATATCTGAGCTCCCTCCGCTATAGTCGTCTCCACCATGATTTATAAGTTCTGGAAAAGTCCCATGATGCATTGGGACACTCCCAAATGTATTCTGATGCATTTCATTGGCCAAGAGACAAGGTGGAAAAAACTACAAATACTACAAAACGACGTATCCGCTTTCCCGGTTTTAATGGTGGAAATGCGGTAATGCTTTCCCACCTTTAATGGGTTAATTATTTTGCGATATGGTGAGTATTGATACAATTTATTGCTCTCACGTTGTTTGGCCTCAGTGCTGAGCTTCATCTCAGATTAATCTTCATCTTCACAGCTTTCAGAAGATGTCAACCTCTTCTATGAGTCTTATTGTTGACCTGCTATCTCCCCCTAAACACCCACCAGAAGCTCTTTGAGCAGTATCAAGATCAACTAGAACTAGAACAACAGTATAACAGTGATATCAGATGGATCAACTAGAACTAGAACAACAGTATAACAGGTATCTGAAGGACCAGGTGATCATCTCCTCGTCTGTCTCAGGTGAGGTGTTGCTGGTGTCCATGCCTGCTGACGGTCCTGCAGACGGCTGGCGTCCTTCTCTAACAGACGACCGGAGCTTCACCTCCACGTCCTCCTTCACCCAGCAGGACGTCAACGACGGCGCCGTCTGGTACCGCCACCACGGGGGCAGCGCCACCAGGGACTCCTTCAGCTTCCAGGTCAGGGTTCTAACAACACAAACACAAACAACACAAACACCAGAAACAACACAAACACCACGGGGGCAGCGCCACCAGGGACTCCTTCAGCTTCCAGGTCAGGGTTCAAACAACACAAACACAAACAACACAAACACCAGAAACAACACAAACACCAGAAACAACACAAACACCACGGGGGCAGCGCCACCAGGGACTCCTTCAGCTTCCAGGTCAGGGTTCAAACAACACAAACACAAACAACACAAACACCAGAAACAACACAAACACCACGGAGGCAGCGCCACCAGGGACGCCTTCAGCTTCCAGGTTAGGGTTCATCTACAAGACAAACAACACAAACAACACAAACAATTAGTACTCTTCCCTCTTTTTATAAAGTATGGCATCACTCAAAAAGATGCATTGTAGAAATTTGACAGACCAAAAATGGGGCAACATGGTTCCATAGAGGGTTAAATCTTAGGAGCATTATTCAGCTATCACCACATGGATCTGAGGATCTGTTAGGAGATCAGCTGGATGTTACATGAAACACTGAAACAACAAACATCAGGATAAACACATGACAGGTTGTTTTTTTACTACTACTGTACCTCTAAACAACAAACATCAGGATAAACACATGACAGGCTGTTTTATAGTACTACTGTACCTCTAAATATAACCTGAGGGAGGGATGAAAGAGAATACAGAGGCTGAGAGGAGGGAAGCCTCAGGGACGATCTCAACGTCTCACCCTGCAGAAAGAGGAGGAGGAGGAGGAGCAGGAGGAGGAGGAGAACGAGGAGCAGAGGGAGCATGTCTCCTTGTTTCTTGTCTCTCTGAAGTCTTGTTTGAAGTTCAGCTGCGACTCGTGTTCCCTGGTGTTTACATCTTCTCCCTCCGCCTCATTTATTTCTTCCTCCTGTGTGTCTCTGTCTCACCTGTCGCATTCACTCTTTATTCTCTTATTTCTCCCCTGAAACAGCTATAAAACTGTTTCATAGGAACCTTAAAAATATGTTTCTGAGGCTCCGTTTACATGATGACGGTCTGAACAGAAGACCTAAAGTGGCGTCTCGTTTAGATGAGTATTTTCAGGAGGAAATCTGCTGATACGGTGATCTAAAGTGTGTGAATGTGAAGGTCCCACCATGGAAATAATCCCACGTTTCTTTATTTCCTGTCCTGGAGCATGTATGTCACAAAAACACCCAAAAATATGACAAAAAGGACACAAATTATGACAGAAAAGACAAAATTATGACAAAAAACATACTCACAAGCCCCCGGCTGACTGCCGCTGTGTTGGAGTTCTCCCCGAGGAACCAGAGGGTCGCCGAGGTAGTTAAAAAGCTGCCTGGCGGCAAGGCGCCAGGGTTGGATGAGATTCTCCCTGAGATGCTGAAGGCTCTGGACTCTGTTGGGCTGGGGAGAGGGACTGCCCCCTCTGGGTGGAGAGAGGTACTGCCCCCTCTGGGTGGAGACAGGTACTGCCCCCTCTGGGTGGGGAGAGGTACTACCCCCTCTGGGTGGGGAGAGGGACTGCCCCCTCTGGGTGGAGACAGGTACTGCCCCCTCTGGGTGGAGAGAGGTACTGCCCCCTCTGGGTGGAGAGAGGGACTGCCCCCTCTGGGTGGAGAGAGGTACTGCCCCCTCTGGGTGGAGACAGGTACTGCCCCCTCTGGGTGGGGAGATGTACTGCCTCCTCTGGGTGGAGACAGGTACTGCCCCCTCTGGGTGGAGACAGGTACTGCCCCCTCTGGGTGGGGAGAGGTACTGCCTCCTCTGGGTGGAGAGAGGTACTGCTCCCTCTGGGTGGAGACAGGTACTGCCCCCTCTGGGTGGAGAGAGGTACTGCCCCCTCTGGGTGGAGAGAGGTACTGCCCCTCTGGGTGGAGACAGGTACTGCCCCCTCTGGGTGGGGAGAGGTACTGCCCCCTCTGGGTGGAGACAGGTACTGCCCCCCCTGGGGGGAAACAGGTACTGCCCCCTCTGGGTGGAGAGAGGTACTGCCCCCTCTGGGTGGTTTTACAGTTTACCCTTTTTAAGCCCCAAAAACATCACAACAAGGCACTTCTCATCAAATATTTAGTCGTCCTGGTGTAAACGGGGCCTGAATCTCTGTCCTTCCTCTCTAACTTCCTCCAGCTCTCCTTCACTGTGTTCTCTCAGGATTTATTCACATCAAACTTCTCTTCGTGACTCAGAATCAACCCCAGCGACTGATCTCCATCGGCGTTAATGACCCCAAATTACTGGCAAATTGCCTCCGAATGGTAGAGAATGGCAGTAAAAGCGGAGCAGCGTTGATCAGTTTCCAGTCTGGTTTCACCTCCTCTCCATCAGACAAACAGAAGTGTTGAAGCTACGTATAATCACCTCCTCCTCCTCCTCCTCCTCCAGCCTCCTCCAGTCTCTTACATCCATCAGGGGAATGTTTCAATTACACAGTGTTGGATTCAGATTAAAGAAGAGAAGCGGGAAGTTTGTCAGAGGGCCGATTAAAGCTGCCAGGCTGGGATTATTGTCTTTATATTTATTTCTGTTGGAAATGATTAGAGATTGATTGTGCTGCTGATGTTAGTGGGCTGAGCTGCTCCAACCTGTCATTTACTGAATCAACTCAGAAAGATGCTGATTGAGTCCCTGAAATGAGAACATTTGTCCTTTTTCCTCTGGTGGCTGGTCTCCACCACGAGGCTCAGGGAATATCTCACACTACAAGTGTTTCCTGTTCATTTAATACAACCCAACAGAATGACCCAAATTCAGAATAATTTAATCTATTTACTAAAGTTTAAGGATTAGATATCTTCTCCTTGTACTGTTATAATAACTAAAGCTTTCAAATTAATGTAAATGGAGTCAAAATGTCAATATTTGACTCTGTGATGTGACTCTGAGGTAGTTAAAGAACAGAGTGCCATAAAATGATGAAAATACTCAAGTAAAACCACTTCAAAATAGCCTTAACTTAAGACAGTTTAAAATGACAACAAAAAGACACAACATGAGCAAAAAAAAGACACAAATGACCAAAAAGAGACGTACAATGACAACAGAAAGACAAAAATGACCAGAAAGAGACACAAAATGGGTAAAAAGAGACACAAAATTAGCAAAAAAAGAAATAAAATGACAACAAAAAGACACAAAATTAGCAAAAAAAGGACACAAATAACCAAAAAGAGACGTACAATGACAACAGAAAGACAAAAATTACCAGAAAGAGACACAAAATGAGTAAAAAGAGACACAAAATGAGCAAACAAATTAATAAAATAACAAAAAGACACAAAATGAGCAAAAAAAAGACAAAAATGAGTAAAAAGAGACGTACAATGACAACAGAAAGACAAATTACCAGAAAGAGACACAAAATGAGTAAAAAGAGACACAAAATGAGCAAAAAAGAAATAAAATGACCAGAAAGAGACACAAAATGAGTAAAAAGAGACACAAAATGAGCAAAAAAAGAAATAAAATGACAACAAAAAGACAAAAAATTAGCAAAAAAAGACACATATGACCAAAAAGAGACATACAATGACAACAGAAAGACAAAAATGACCAGAAAGAGACACAAAATGACCAAAAAAGGAAATAAAATGACAACAAAAAGAAACAAAATGAGCAAAAAAAAGACACAAATGACCCAAAAGACAGTTTAAAATGACAACAAAAGGTGCTGAATGAGCAGAAAACCGACCCTGAAGCCAGCGAACCGCTCGTGGTTTCATGTTTAGCAGCTTTTCCCTCCTCAGACTGCAGATTTGATGCTTTTCCACATAACTTGATGTCTTGTGCAGATTTGTTGCATTCCCAATGATATAACATGTGACATGGGCCGTCTCTGCTGAATGGAAATCAAGTGAGTGATCAATAATTGAGAGCAGCTGCAGCAGATGTGCTGACTCAGCAGCGACTGTGATTGCTGACTGCAGCTTTATGTTGCTTTACTTCTGAGTGACACAGCTGACGACAACTTCCTCAACTTTCCTCCCTCAAACGTCTCTGATGTGCAGCAACGAGCCGCCGCAGCAGCAGAATATGGAAATATGACAGAAACTTCTTTAGACGCAACAACAGAAGCTGTTGGTTCAGTTGATCAGGAGACAAAAACTGGTTCAGGAGAGAAAAACACGCTCTGATTTAACAACAA
>NC_081523.1:743939-756439 GCF_030273125.1 Centropristis striata
CGGTTTGATCGGGATCGGTGTGCTATTACTTTTCTCTACAGAATACAAATTTTTCGTGACGTAACTCGCGAAAAACTGCCCAAAATTTTGCATTGAAGTGAATGGGACGGCCGCAAAAAAATGAGGGAAAAAGAACAATAATTGTAGATTTTAAAACGTCTACTTCTCCGGCATAATTTCACCTAGAGACTCCATTTAAACTTTAAACAGTAGACACAAGTCTTGTGTATCGGTGTATTAATCCACGTTTCGATAGGTCATATAGTTTTTTATCAATCCCTGTTCAATGACCATGATCATTTTTGGAGAAATTCTGAGATTATAATGGGTGTGTATTGCACGGAATGTTCGTGTCACAGTGTGTGACATCATCGCCAGAGTGTAGAGGGAGAGAAAAAACTGTCAAAAAATAAATTTGAAAACTGCGCTCCAGGCCGCAAATTCCACTCTACAGAAATAATTTATACATAGAAACGTAGGAAAATTAGTCTTCTCCCTCACAATCCTCTGGTAAAGCTGTCAGAGTTATAGTTTGGGCATAGGACGCACAGATGATCCACCAACACCACCAACAGCCTCATTGGCTCCCATATTAAAAACGCAGGAAGATTTCTGAAAAAGGGAGATTTAACAGTTTTTTTAGATCGCTCTAACAAAGCTATTTTTTCATTTTTCTTAAAAAAAAACTATGTAGATGTTCAGGAAGAACTCAGGACGCTCAAAGTGAAGTCGGATCAATGATAGGTATTATGGTTTTGCCAAAAATGCTTTCTGTTCGAAGCCAGAAATTTCAGTCCGTCCACCTCTGCTGTCACTATGCCGGAACATTAACAGGTGGCAGTTAATTCTGTTGATTGCTTTGATCTTTGATGTGATTACAGTTACAGATACACACACACACACATGCGCGTAAGCGCGCACACTCCTCACACTTGCATACACATGCTTCAAACACACACACACACAGGTAACTTTATGTGATTTATGCGATCTCGTGTGTTTGTCTCCAGGATCTATTGAACATGTGGACCGTCCGTATCAACCCGTCTCTGTCTTCAGTCAACACGACGTCAACAACTGGAAGATCATCTACAGACCTCCAGCTGCTCCAACACACCTGCAGGAGCTCTACCAGTACTCCTTCATAGGTACCACACACACACACACACACACACACACACACACACACACACACACACACATTGATAGTTTAATTTATACCAGCTGTCATTGGGAACTATAAACTATATAACTACGGTTTTAGGACACAGAATCTTATGGTGCAAAAAAAGACATAATACGACAAGAAAAAGACACAAAACAAGGAAAAAAAGATACAAATTACCAAAAAGAGACATAAAATAACAACAAAATGACCAGAAAGAGACACAAAACAAGGACAAAAAGACACAAAACAAGGAAAAAAAGACACAAACTACCAAAAAGAGACATAAAGTAACAACAACAAGACACAAAATGAGCAAAAATGACCAGAAAGAGACATAAAACCAGGAAAAAAAGACACAGATATCAGTATACAAGTGTTACGCTGCAAAAAATCCAATATTGCCCAAAATCCAACGACCTGGTATAATAATTAAACATGTAATTATCTGCCTGAAGGGATCAATAGAAAGAAAACCAACAGACAGAATGTGGTGATGCTGGTTGTTTTCACCAGCAGAGCTGCTGCTGGTTCTTCAGCTGGTCCTTCAGCTGGTTCTTCAGCTGGTTCTTCAGCTGGTTCTTCAGCTGGTCCTTCAGCTGGTCCTTCAGCTGGTCCTTCAGCTGGTTCTTCAGCTGGTTCTTCAGCTGGTCCTTCAGCTGGTTCTTCAGCTGGTCCTTCAGCTGGTTCTTCAGCTGGTTCTTCAGCTGGTTCTTCAGCTGGTTCTCCAGCTGGTTCTTCAGCTGGTCCTTCAGCTGGTTCTCCAGCTGGTCCGTCAGCTGGTCCTTCAGCTGGTTCTTCAGCTGGTCCTTCAGCTGGTCCTTCAGCTGGTCCTTCAGCTGGTTCTTCAGCTGGTCCTTCAGCTGGTTCTTCAGCTGGTCCTTCAGCTGGTTCTTCAGCTGGTTCTTCAGCTGGTTCTTCAGCTGGTTCTTCAGCTGGTTCTTCAGCTGGTTCATCTCGTAGCTGGAGAACCAGACGTAGAACAACTAAAATCTCTCATCCAGTTATAAAGTAGAGTTAAAGAGACCAAACTAGCTTCAGACTGGGTTTAAAGTCAGTTTGTGACCAACGCTGATGATGTTTAAAGGGTCCGTGATGACAGAAGAACCAATAAAACGCATCATTACCTCCGGAGATAAAACACGACAGATTCAGATGATTTAAGAGCAGAAACTCAACAAAACGCAGAATAAACTGTTGTTGTTTTTAGACTTTAACATGCAGAAAAGTTGCATATTAACAAATCAGTATGAGTGTTTTATTATTATTATTATTATTACTGTAGATGTTTACAGAGTTAAGATCAAAGATGATTAATGTGACCTGCTGCAGACACATATCGATCTGAACACAGATTCATAACTTCACTTTTCTACATTTAACACATAAACCATAAACCAGCGGATCGAACCGCTGCCTGTTATTTTCAGCTGATTAAATATTATTATTATTATTATTATTATTATTATTATTATTATTATTATTATTATTATTATTATATATAAATATTCATGCAGCTGCTGAACAATCTCACTTACTCATCATTAAATCTTTTATTTATTGTGCTGATTCTTCATGTCAGAGTCAATCTGCTGTAATATCTCTATATCTAATATCTAATAATATCTAATATCTAGTAATATCTAATATCTAATATCTAATAATATCTAATAATATATAATATATAATAATATCTAATATCTAATATCTAATAAAATATAATATTTAATAATATCTAATATCTAATATCTAATAATATCTAATAATATCTAATATCTAATAATATCTAATAATATCTAATATCTAATATCTAATAATATCTAATAATATCTGATATCTAATAATATCTAATATCTAATAATATCTAATAATATCTAATATCTAATAATATCTAATATATAATAATATATAATAATATATAATATATAATAATATATAATATATAATAATATCTAATAATATATAATATCTAATAAAAGCTAATATCTAGTAATATCTAATATCTAATAATATATATCTATATATCTAATATCTAATAATATCTGATATCTAATAATATCTAATATCTAATATCTAATAATATCTGATATCTAATAATATCTAATATCTAATAATATCTAAAAATATCTAATATCTAATAATATCTAATAATATATAATATCTAATAAAAGCTAATATCTAATAATATCTAATATCTAATAATATATATCTATATATCTAATATCTAATAATATCTGATATCTAATAATATCTAATATCTAATAATATCTAATATCTAATAATATCTGATATCTAATAATATCTAATATCTAATATCTAATAATATCTGATATCTAATAATATCTAATATCTAATAATATCTAAAAATATCTAATATCTAATAATATATAATATCTAATAAAAGCTAATATCTAATAATATCTAATATCTAATAATATATATCTATATATCTAATATCTAATAATATCTGATATCTAATAATATCTAATATCTAATAATATCTAATATCTAATAATATCTGATATCTAATAATATCTAATATCTAATATCTAATAATATCTGATATCTAATAATATCTAATATCTAATAATATCTAATATCTAATATCTAATAATATCTAATATCTAATAATATATAATAATATCTAATATCTAATAATATCTAATATCTAATAATATATAATATCTAATAATATCTAATATCTAATCATATCTAATATCTAATAATATCTAATATCTAATAATATCTAATATATAATAATATCTAATATATAATAATATCTAATAATATATAATATCTAATAATATCTAATAATATCTAATATCTAATCATATCTAATATCTAATAATATATAATAATATATAATATCTAATAATATCTAATAATATCTATCTCTATATCTCAACCCCTGAATCAACTGATTAACTCAAGAAACACTTGATTAATGTCGACGTATTCATATTTAGTAAAAGAACACGTGAGTCATAAAGTTAAACAGAGAACGAGGTTTTAAATCAGAACGTTTCATCTCCAGATGTTTGATGAGAAAACACCTGCAGACTATAATATTGTTAAATTTTGCATTTTGACGCACGTTACTGTCTGTTCAGTGAATAAAGGTTCCTCAACAGGTTCATATAAAACATGTTTTTAATATTACAGCAACATTTATGGGTGTGAGCCTCTTAAACAGCAGCAGGATCATAAACAGCTGATAACAAATCATCAAAACAATATGATCAACCAACAATACGAGTCAGGAGAATAATATTCATAAAGAAATAGATATAAGTTCTATTCTTGCAGCTCAGTGACCAATTGATTTGCATAAAAGCAATAAAAACATCTGTGCATTCTTGTTTAGAACATCTGGAGAAAATGCAAAGATTAATGAGTTGAACAGTAAGAAAATAATGAGAAAATAAGTATCAGATCTTGTTATTGTAATTTAAAAATGAATTGGAGTTTTCAGAGCGTTGGTTTATGGCTTCATGGTTTATTAATATTAATAATAATATAATATCAGGTGTTATGGTGATATTTGTTCCCAATTGAGAAGGTTCTAGTTAGTGGTTCTCCAAATTATTAAAAAAAACCTTCGATTTAGAAGTGTTAGATAATTTATCTGGTTTTAAGAGTTCATTTCTTATTTTTAAGTGTTCAACATGCTTATTTCTAGATTTAATAATCTTAATTTAAGAAATATCTTGGTTTTATTCTGATTTTATGTGGTTTTATTCTGGTTTTATGTGGTTTTATTCTGGTTTTAACTGTTTTTTTTTCTGTTTTTATGTGGTTTTATTCTGGTTTTAACTGGTTTTGTTCTGGTTTTAACTGGTTTTATTCTGGTTTTAACTGGTTTTATTCTGGTTTTATGTGGTTTTATTCTGGTTTTAACTGGTTTTATTCTGGTTTTATGTGGTTTTATTCTGGTTTTAACTGGTTTTATTCTGGTTTTAACTGGTTTTATTTGGGTTTTATTCTTGTTTTAAGAGTTAATTTCTTATTTTAAGTGTTCAACATGCTTATTTATAGATTCAATAATCTTAATTTAAGAAATCTCTTGGGTTTTTTTCTGGCTTTATGTGCTTTTATTCTGGTTTTATTCTTGTTTTAAGAGTTAATTTCTTATTTTAAGTGTTCAACATGCTTATTTTTAGATTTAATAATCTTAATTTAAGAAATCTCTTGGTTTTATTCTGGTTTTATGTGGTTTTATTCTGGTTTTAACTGGTTTTATTCTGGTTTTAACTGGTTTTATTTGGGTTTTATTCTTGTTTTAAGAGTTAATTTCTTATTTTAAGTGTTCAACATGCTTATTTCTAGATTTAATAATCTTAATTTAATAAATCTTGTCAAGGTAAATTATCGGTCCATGCAGCAGATTTACTGTTTATCTGGTTTTTGGACTAAACTCCTTTCTGCAGTGAGGTTCTGCACATGCAGGGGAACATTATTTCATGGGAGATATTGATCCATTAAAATAATCTCCAGTACAGATATTCTGTCAAACAGGATCAAAACATGCTCCTCATACTGGTGTAATGCTGTAAATAAAAGGATTCTGCAGCATTATTATTTTATAGAAGATATGAAAACATGCCTCCCCTGATTTATAATCAAATATAATCACCATATCCTTTTAGTAAATCCTGTTTCTTATATAAAAACATACACAAAGGTTTCATAATAGTGAAGGAGCACAATAACAAGCCTTTTCTTTAACAAGGCAGCGTGGTTCTGCTGCTGAGGCTGATGTGGGCGGCATTAAACAGGAAGAAGAAACCTGGTGGAGCTCAACAATAATAACATAATAACAGAGATAGAAAATACCGTGGCGCAACAATAGAGCCTCGTAAATACACACAAAAAAGACAAAAAATAGGAAATAAAGAACTAGAATGAAGCAAATACATGCTGGGAACAAGTCAAATTATCTGCCAGTGCAGGAAGTAAATGTTTCTTTGCAAGAATTCTTTAAGTAAGTAAAAATATCTAGAAACTGGAAAAACAATGATGTCTAAAAATAAATGCAAATATTCTTATTTTGAGCAATTGTGTCTTGAAAAGCCCAACTGTAGTAACATTAAAGTAAGCCAGAAATACTTGAAACTAGCATGTTTTTTTCTAATTTCAGTATCTGTGGGTAGATACTGGTGGTAGAAAATACTTTTGAAATAACATTTAAACTTCATGCAACTAAAACTCTCAACTGGAGCCAATATTTGAGGTAAAAACTCACCATATTCAACAGTTGAAGAGATTGAAAAGCATGAAAA
Organism: Centropristis striata; assembly: GCF_030273125.1. Taxonomy (NCBI): domain Eukaryota; kingdom Metazoa; phylum Chordata; class Actinopteri; order Perciformes; family Serranidae; genus Centropristis; species Centropristis striata. Next base: position 750,384 of record NC_081523.1, read on the forward strand.
AGCTCACAATGTCAATCCTAAAAACAAGTCTTTACACCAGACTGAAATCCCTGTGAAGAGGGGTTACTCACCCTGTGAAGAGGGGTTACTCACCCTGTGAAGAGGGGTTACTCACCCTGTGTAGAGGGGTTATTCGCCCTGTGAAGAGGGGTTACTCACCCTGTGTAGAGGGGTTACTGACCCTGTGTAGAGGGGTTACTCACCCTGTGTAGAGGGGTTATTCACCCTGTGTAGAGGGGTTATTCACCCTGTGTAGAGGGGTTATTCACCCTGTGTAGAGGGGTTACTCACCCTGTGTAGAGGGGTTACTCACCCTGTGAAGAGGGGTTACTCACCCTGTGAAGAGGGGTTACTCACCCTGTGAAGAGGGGTTACTCACCCTGTGTAGAGGGGTTACTCACCCTGTGAATAGGGGTTATTCACCCTGTGAAGAGGGGTTACTCACCCTGTGTAGAGGGGTTACTCACCCAGTGTAGAGGGGTTATTCCCCCTGTGAAGAGGGGTTACTCACCCTGTGAAGAGGGGTTACTCACCCTGTGAAGAGGGGTCATTCACCCTGTGAAGAGGGGTTACTCACCCTGTGAAGAGGGGTCATTCACCCTGTGTAGAGGAGTTACTCACCCTGTGAAGAGGGGTCATTCACCCTGTGAAGAGGGGTTACTCACCCTGTGTAGAGGGGTTACTCACCCTGTGTAGAGGGGTTACTCACCCTGTGAAGAGGGGTTACTCACCCTGTGAAGAGGGGTTACTCACCCTGTGTAGAGGGGTTACTCACCCTGTGTAGAGGGGTTACTCACCCTGTGAAGAGGGGTTACTCACCCTGTGTAGAGGGGTTACTCACCCTGTGAAGAGGGGTTACTCACCCTGTGAAGAGGGGTTACTCACCCTGTGTAGAGGGGTTACTCACCCTGTGTAGAGGGGTTACTCACCCTGTGAAGAGGGGTTACTCACCCTGTGTAGAGGGGTTACTCACCCTGTGAAGAGGGGTTACTCACCCTGTGTAGAGGGGTTACTCACCCTGTGTAGAGGGGTTACTCACCCTGTGAAGAGGGGTTATTCCCCCTGTGAAGAGGGGTTACTCAAAATAAGCACATGCAGCTATGGTCAGCAGGTAAATTATACTATAACAAGATAATTCAGATAATATTGGTAGATAGGAGAATAAAATACTTTTTATTATTATTCATGTTTTTTTGCAGTGCACCACATCACCAGCAGCAACAATGGGACGTATAATTAGCAGCACAGACGCTCACTAGCTGAGAGCTTTACAGTAAAACACCAGAATATTTAATGCTGAAGTTCTCCTCATCAGTTCCTACGCCCACCTCCTTCACTGAGAGGAGCAGCATCACATGGTGTTCTCCCTCAAGGCCTCATTAACCAGCCGGAGATCCACAGAATAAATCTCAGCTAATGAAGAACGAGGCATTCCTTATAACTTCATCTGGAAATGACTAGATGTATCTTTATTTTATGTTCCTGTTCCTGCAGGATCTTGTCCAGATGAAGGGATGAAGGGATGAAGGGATGAACGGAGGGATAGTAAACTAACACATGCTGTTATAATGTTTTTATACGAGGAACTAAAAGGTTATTTCAGCCTCTGGTTCTGCAGTTTGGGTCCATTTTTAATGTGCACATGGTTAATGTTAGTGGAAACAAAACTACTTGGTTAAGTTTAGGAAAAGATCTGGAGATTTGGTGATTATTGTCTGTTTGAAGGAGATTTTATTTAAATATTTAACTCATCACTAGTAAACAGTGAGATCCCTTCACTTTTTCAGAATAAATCTAAACTAATAAAACGGCAGAATTTTTTGAGACTTGATCTGCAAATTACAATATGTATTTTTTAATTGTGATCTTTGGTCGACAGGATTCTCTAGAGCAGTAGTTCTCAACCTTTTTGAGTCGCGACCCCCAGCCAGAGACTCCTTGTAAAGCAATAACTTGCTACTTTGGGATTTGTCCAAAAAGACACAAAATTACCCAAAAAAGAATCAAACTGACCACTAAATTAAAAAATTAGACACAAAATGACCTCAAGGACTCAATTTGACCACAAAATGACAAAAAATTACCAAAAAAAGAACCAAAATGAATAAAAAAAGACACAAAATGACTAAAAAAAACAGAAAATTACCAAAAAAAGACACAAAATGACCAAAAAAGACACAAAGTGACAAAAAAAGACACAAAATGACACAGAAAAAGTCAAAATGACACAAAAAAAGACACAAAATGACTAAAAAAAACAGAAAATTACCAAAAAAAGACACAAAATGACCAAAAAAGACACAAAATTACTAAAAAAGACACAAAATTACCAAAAAAAGACACAAAATGAATAAAAAAAGACACAAAATGACACAAAAAAAGACACAAAATGACTAAAAAAAACAAAAAATGACCAAAAAAAGACACAAAATGACCAAAAAAGACACAAAATGACAAAAAAAAAAAAAACCACAAAATGACCAAAAAGACTAAAACACTTTAACACTTTAACACAGTGGAGACAGAGCTGATTAGTGCTGAAGGGAAAATAAAGGAAAGAAGGATAATAACCTAGCAGATGTTGTAAAGGAACTGTAATAATGATATTTCAGCATCTGATCCTTCAGTGGGTCCATTTTTAATGTTCACATTGTTAATGTTGGTGAACAAAACCACTTGGTTAAGTTTAGGAAAGATCTGGAGCGGTTTGGGGATCATGGTCTGATTGAAGGATATTTTTTATGTATTTAAGTATTTTAGTTAGATCTGCCAACTTCTTTCAGAATAAATGTAAACTAATAAAACAGCAGAATTTCTAAAAGGTCCTGAAGAGAAAACAATCTACTGAAACTCTCCACATGTTGCATGATGAATAATCCTGTTTTTAAGGTTATTTTACTGATTTTATAGACGACTTTCCTCGAACCCAGACCACAGAATATTATTGTTTGCATATTTATTGTGTTTGCTTATTTGGTCATTTGCATTTTGAGGCATGTTTTACCTGTTTTACAACGATTAAAAAAGCTGATTTTCAACTAAAATGTTCAGCAAACACTCGATGATTAATGTGATGAATATTTTTTAAAAATGATCTGAGACATTTTCAGCTCCAAGAGATAATAAACCATAATCCCAGATCAAAGATCACTTCAGTTTCTCTTAATCTGTTTATTTTAGCTCCAGCGGGAAGATTTACGTCACTAAATCATAATAAATAATAACAAATAATAATAAATAATAATATATCTTCCTCTTGGCCTCATGACTTTTATTAAACTCTTTTATCAGCTCAGAGCTCTAAAGTCTCTGTTTTATCCCGACAGGTCTCCCCGAGTCACTCAGCGTCTACTTCACAGGTACGCTCCTCTTCCTCATCTTCATCCTCATCTTCATCTTCAGCTTCATCTTCATCCTCATCTTCATCTCAGCTTCATCTTCATCAGAGAGGAGAGGAGAGGAGAGGAGGAGGAGGAGAGACAGGAAGAGAAAGAGAGGAGGAGGCAGATTGTTTCCTCTCTCCTCTTTCCCAAATCCTACATTTTTCTTCCACCTCCTCTCTTCTTCTCTGGTTCATTCTTCCTCCCTCCTCCTCCTCTTCCTCCTGCTCCTCTTCCTCCTCCTCCTCTTCCTCCTGCTCCTCTTCCTCCTCCTCTTCCTCCTCCTGCTCCTGCTCCACCTGTCTCTCCTCCTCCTCCTCCTCCTCCTCCTCCCTCCCTCCTCCTCCTCCTCTCCTCTTCTTACTCCTCCTCTTCCTCCTCCTCCTCCTCCTCCTGTTCCTCCTCCTGTTCCTCCTCCTCCTCCTCTCCCTCCTCCTCCTCCTCCTCCTCCTCCTCCTCCTCCTCCTCTTCCTCCTCCTCCTCTTCCTCCTCCTCCTCTTCCTCCTCCTCCTCCTCTTCCTCCCTCCTCCTCCTCCTCTCCACCTCCTCCTCCCTCCTCCTCCTCTTCCTCCCTCCTCCTCCTGCTCCTGCTCCTCCTCCTCCTCCTCCTCCTCCTCCTCCTCCTCCTCCTGCTCCTCCTCCTCCTCCTCCTCTTCCTCCCTCCTCCTCCTCCTCCTCCTGCTCCTCCTCCTCCTCTTCCTCCCTCCTCTTCCTCCCTCCTCCTCCTCCTGCTCCTCCTCCTCCTCTTCCTCCCTCCTCTTCCTCCCCTCCTCCTCCTCCTCTCCACCTCCTCCTCCCTCCTCCTCCTCTTCCTCCCTCCTCCTCCTGCTCCTCCTCCTCCTCCTCCTCCTCCTCCTCCTCCTCCTCCTGCTCCTCCTCCTCCTCCTCCTCTTCCTCCCTCCTCCTCCTCCTCTCCACCTCCTCCCTCCTCCTCCTAGTAAAAGTAACTCTGTATAAATGTAACTATTTAATCGTCACTAATAGGCTATTAGAATAAGAGCTGAAAAGTCTAGATTTCACTCTTACTAAATGTGATATAACACTTTATTTAAACCACATTATTAAAGGAGCGGTTTCTCTGAACGTGATAATTGGCTGCTTGTTCTTTTTTTAACGTGTCGAAGATAAAAACAGAAACATTTAATGAGAGCAGCAAGTTTCCATCTGGATCCTGAAATATCTTCAGTAGTTTAGTTCATTGAGTCACGGAGACTTTTATTCATCTCGTGATCACATGTCGTCTGTTTTCCCTCAAATTAATTATCACAAATATAAAGTTTTCCTCCAGCGGTGTTAGTGAACAGTGTCCTCTAGTAATTAAAATCATCCCTTCTTCTTCTAGTTTATTTTATTCTTTCACCTTTGTCAATCCTGTATTTTATTGAACTTTTTGCACTTTAATGTGAAGCACTTTGGAGTCTCAGCGTCTGTCAATGAGATGTAAATAAATCTGACTGATCTGTTTAGTGAATATTAAACTCAGCTGATGAGGTTTTTATCCTTTAGAGACAATAATCATCATGTGTTTGTTTGTTTTATCTGATGCATTTCTTTATTTCTCTCTCTGTCTTTGCATGTGTTTATTGTTTGTGTTGTTGCTGTTGTTGTTGTTGACCTGTCTGTGTGTTTATTGTTGTTGTTGTTGGTGACCTGTCTGTGTGTTTATTGTTGTTGTTGTTGTTGTTGACCTGTCTGTGTGTTTATTGTTGTTGTTGTTGTTGTTGTTGTTGACCTGTCTGTGTGTTTATTGTTGTTGTTGTTGGTGACCTGTCTGTGTGTTTATTGTTGTTGTTGACCTGTCTGTGTGTTTATTGTTGTTGTTGTTGTTGTTGTTGGTGACCTGTCTGTGTGTTTATTGTGGTTGTTGTTGTTGTTGACCTGTCTGTGTGTTTTTTGTTGTTGTTGTTGACCTGTCTGTGTGTTTATTGTTGTTGTTGTTGTTGTTGTTGTTGTTGACCTGTCTGTGTGTTTATTGTTGTTGTTGTTGTTGTTGTTGTTGACCTGTCTGTGTGTTTATTGTTGTTGTTGACCTGTCTGTGTGTTTATTGTTGTTGTTGTCGGTGACCTGTCTGTGTGTTTATTGTTGTTGTTGTTGTTGACCTGTCTGTGTGTTTATTGTTGTTGTTGTTGTTGTTGTTGTTGTTGACCTGTCTGTGTGTTTATTGTTGTTGTTGTTGTTGACCTGTCTGTGTGTTTATTGTTGTTGTTGTTGGTGACCTGTCCGTGTGTTTATTGTTGTTGTTGTTGTTGACCTGTCTGTGTGTTTATTGTTGTTGTTGGTGACCTGTCTGTGTGTTTATTGTTGTTGTTGTTGTTGGTGACCTGTCTGTGTGTTGATTGTTTATTGTTTGTGTTGTTGTTGTTGTTTATTATTGTTGTTGTTGTTGTCCCAGTGTCTGACGGGGAACACACCTCCCCTGAGTTGGACTTTGCCGTCCTGCTGCTGTCCAACCACCACCAGCCTCCGGTGTTCCAGGTCCTGGATCCTCTGCTGGAGGTCCGCCGGGGGGGGCAGGCCCCCATAGGTACCCACACACACACACACACACACACACACACACACACACACACACACACACACACACACACACACACACAACATGTAGCACTAATGTGTGAGAATGAATTCCTGCTGGTGGCAGCGTTTAGCCTCTGCCACCAGGATGAATGTGTGAG
>NC_081523.1:758939-831439 GCF_030273125.1 Centropristis striata
TAGTTGCGCAGGAAACTCTTTAGTTGCACAGAAAACTTGGTAGTTGCACAGAAATCTCAGTAGTTGCACAGAAACTCGTTAGTTGCGCAGGAAACTCTTTAGTTGCACAGAAAACTTGGTAGTTGCATAGAAAACTCTGTAGTTGCACATAAATCTCAGTAGTTGCACAGAAAACTCTTTAGTTGCAGAGAAATCTCAGTAGTTGCACAGAAAACTCAGATGTTTTTCTGTTGCAGTCGAGAACTTTTCTTCACTAAATTATCCTGAATAAAAGTTAAATGACTAGATGACTAAATGAATAAATGCCTAGATGACTAGATGACTAGATGACTAAATGACTAGATGACTAGATGACTAGATGACTAAATTACTAGATGACTAGATGACTAAATGACTAAATGACTAGATGACTAGATGACTAGATGACTAAATTACTAGATGACTAAATGACTAGATGACTAGATGACTAAATGACTAAATGACTAGATGACTAGATGACTAAATGACTAGATGACTAAATGACTAAATGACTAGATGACTAGATGACTAAATGACTAAATGACTAGATGACTAGATGACTAAATGACTAGATGACTAAATGACTGGATGACTAAATGAATAAATGCCTAGATGACTAGATGACTAGATGACTAAATGACTAGATGACTAGATGACTAGATGACTAAATTACTAGATGACTAGATGACTAAATGACTAAATGACTAGATGACTAGATGACTAAATGACTAGATGACTAGATGACTAAATGACTAAATGACTAGATGACTAGATGACTAAATGACTAGATGACTAAATGACTAGATGACTAGATGACTAAATGACTAGATGACTAGATGACTAAATGACTAGATGACTAGATGACTAAATGACTAAATGACTAGATGACTAGATGACTAAATGACTAGATGACTAGATGACTAAATGACTAGATGACTAAATGACTAGATGACTAGATGACTAGATGACTAAATGACTAAATGACTAGATGACTAGATGACTAGATGAAACCCTGTGTTGTCTGCAGGACGAGTCGTCTGGAGACGAGCAGATCCAGATGACTAGATGATTAAATGACTAGATGACTAGATGACTAAATGACTAGATGACTAGATGAAACCCTGTTTTGTCTGCAGGACGAGTCGTCTGGAGACGAGCAGATCCAGATGACTAGATGATTAAATGACTAGATGACTAGATGACTAAATGACTAGATGACTAAATGACTAGATGACTAGATGACTAGGTGACTAGATGACTAGATGAAATACTGTGTTTTCTGCAGGACGAGTTGTCTGGAGATGAGCAGATCCAGATGACTAGATGACTAGATGACTAGATGACTAAATGACTAAATGACTAGATGACTAGATGACTAGATGACTAAATGACTAGATGACTAGATGACTAGATGACTAAATGACTAGATGACTAGATGAAATACTGTGTTTTCTGCAGGACGAGTTGTCTGGAGATGAGCAGATCCAGATGACTAGATGACCAGATGACTAGATGACTAAATGACTAAATGACTAAATGACTAGATGACTAGATGACTAGATGACTAAATGACTAGATGACTAGATGACTAGATGACTAAATGACTAGATGACTAGATGAAATACTGTGTTTTCTGCAGGACGAGTTGTCTGGAGATGAGCAGATCCAGATGACTAGATGACTGGATGACTAAATGACTAAATGACTAGATGACTAGATGACTAAATGACTAGATGATTAAATGACTAGATGATTAAATGACTAGATGACTAGATAACTAGATGACTAGATGACTAGATGACTAAATGACTAGATGACTAGATGACTAAATGACTAGATGACTAGATGAAATACTGTGTTTTCTGCAGGACGAGTTGTCTGGAGATGAGCAGATCCAGATGACTAGATGACTAGATGACTAAATGACTAGATGACTAGATGACTAAATGACTAGATGACTAGATGATTAAATGACTAAATGACTAGATGACTAGATGACTAGATGAAACCCTGTGTTGTCTGCAGGACGAGTCGTCTGGAGACGAGCAGATCCAGATGCAGCTGGTGTCGGTGCCGATGTACGGCATCCTGACCAGGAGTCAGCAGGAGCACCAGGAGCTCCGGGAGTACTCCTCCTTCACCATGGAGGACATCAGCAAGCACCGCATCAGGTATATAATATAATATAATATAATATAATATAATATGATATAATATAATATAATATAATATATATAATATATAGAACTAGAAAATGTCCTCTGGGTAAATAGTGAAAGGGCCACTACTGCCGGTGTGTGTACACTATGATGAGATTCTTCAGAGATTTATAACAATGAATACTAGTAATGTTATGATACTATATAATATACAAGGAGCACACCTACAACAAGCATTCCTTTACAAGTATTTATTTATACAGCAACCTATGACCTTTAACCTCAAAATGTGTGTGAAACGTGTATCTGGAGGAGTGTGCGCGCTTACGCGTGTGTGTGTGTGTGCGTCTGTAACTGTAATCAGAGAAAAGGATCAAAGGCTTTGGGGTCGACCAATCAGAGCAGAGCAATCAACAGAATTAACTGCCGCTGTAGAATGTTCCGGCACAGTGACAGCAGCCAGAGGTGGACAGACTGGAATTTCTGGCCTCGAACAGAAAGCATTTTTGGCAAAACCATAATACCTATCATTGATCCGACTTCACTTCGAGCGTCCTGAGTTCTTCCTGAACATCTACATATGTTTTTTTTTTAAGAAAAATGAAAAAATAGCTTTGTTAGAGCGATCTAAAAAACTGTTACATCTCCCTTTTTCAGAAATCTCCCTGTGTTTTTAATATGGGAGCCAATGAGGCTGTTGGTGGTTTTGGTGGATCATCTGTGCGTCCTACAGATGTTCTGGTCCCTACAGCTGTTTTTGCAGGGACCAGAGCTCAGTGGCCCTAAATATAATATCTGAGCTTTAGGACGCTGTAGGAGGAGTCAGTGCATCAACACTGTAAAAAGGTCTAAAACCAGATCAAACAGTAAATCTAAAGGTCTAAAACCAGATCAAACAGTAAATCTAAAGGTCTAAAACCAGATCAAACAGTAAATCTAAAGGTCTAAAACCAGATCAAACAGTAAATCTAAAGGTCTAAAACCAGATCAAACAGTAAATCTAAAGGTCTAAAACCAGATCAAACAGTAAATCTAAAGGTCTAAAACCAGATCAAACAGTAAATCTAAAGGTCTAAAACCAGATCAAACAGTAAATCTAAAGGTCTAAAACCAGATCAAACAGTAAATCTAAAGGTCTAAAAACCAGATCAAACAGTAAATCTAATGGTCTAAAACCAGATCAAACGGTAAATCTAAAGGTCTAAAACCAGATCAAACAGTAAATCTAAAGGTCTAAAACCAGATCAAACAGTAAATCTAAAGGTCTAAAACCAGATCAAACAGTAAATCTAAAGGTCTAAAACCAGATCAAACAGTAAATCTAAAGGTCTAAAAACCAGATCAAACAGTAAATCTAAAGGTCTAAAAGCAGATCAAACAGTAAATCTGCTGCATGGACAGATAATTTACCTTGACAAGATTTATTAAATTAAGATTATTACATCTAGAAATAAGCATGTTGAACACTTAAAATAAGAAATTAACTCTTAAAACAAGATAAATTATGTAACACTTCTAAATCTAAAGTTGTTTTATTTTGGTAAGAAACTAATAATATGCAGTGTATAAAGTCAGGAAGGTTTTTATCATTTATTTCCTCCAGGTTTGTTTATCAGATAAGCAGAGAAATGATTCCAGTGTGATCTGGAATCATTTCACATCTCTTCAAAGTCTCTAAAACTAAAAGAAAAGCACCAAAGAGAACCTCTGTGGTTTCAGGATGGTTTTTAGTTTCCCTTGATGGTTTAAATGCCACTTCAGAGGCTCATAAAAACAGAATATCAGCATAAAACCTGCAGCTATTAAACCAAAAATGACTTTGAGAAACCCTCGGTGGTTTCCTGCAGCAGTAAAGCTTCCTGAGGATCAGCACCGTTTTACTTCTCCAATTAAGAAAAAAAAGAAATGCTCAAAGAGTTGTGCTAACAGCTCCCTGCTGATGGCAACTTTACTAACTCTGGATGTAAAACCTGTAAAACATCATCAATACCTGGAGGAGGAACAATCCTCCAACAAAGAGTTAAAAACATGAGAAGCTCTTAGATTGAAGTGGAGAGAGGAATGTGAATAAACAGGCTGTTGATTCCACTCAGTTCACTGCAAAAAGAAGGAAAAAATACAAAAATTAGGTTTATTTTGCTTAAAAACATCAAAATTATCTGCCAATGGAACAATAAAATGTGTCTTGTCAAGACTTTCCAAAACCAGTAAAAATATCTAATTTCAGTTAGTCAGGTTGCTGCATCAGTTGCTCAGGTTGCTGCTTCAGTTGCTCAGGTTGCTGCTTCAGTTTGTCAGGTTGCTGCTTCAGTTGCTCAGGTTGCTGCTTCAGTTCCTCAGGTTGCTGCTTCAGTTGCTCAGGTTGCTGCTTCAGTTTGTCAGGTTGCTGCTTCAGTTGCTCAGGTTGCTGCTTCAGTTCCTCAGGTTGCTGCTTCAGTTGCTCAGGTTGCTGCTTCAGTTGCTCAGGTTGCTGCTTCAGCTGCTCAGGTTGCTGCTTCAGTTGCACAGGTTGTTGCTTCAGTTCGTCACGTTGCTGCTTCAGTTGCTCAGGTTGCTGCTTCAGTCTGTCAGGTTGCTGCTTCAGTCCTTCACGTTGCTGCTTCAGTTGCTCAGGTTGCTGCTTCAGTTGCTCAGGTTGCTGCTTCAGTTTGTCAGGTTGCTGCTTCAGTTCCTCAGATTGCTGCTTCAGTTCCTCAGATTGCTGCTTCAGTTGCTCAGGTTGCTGCTTCAGTTCCTCAGATTGCTGCTTCAGTTGCTCAGGTTGCTGCTTCAGTTTGTCAGGTTGCTGCTAGTCCTCAGGGGGAAATCTGCTCATCAACTCTATCTTCCTTTGGTCTCCGCGGCAACGGCTCCAGCAAACAAGAGCCGGGAATTGTTTTATGAGAATGAGATGGGATTAGAGGAGAGAATAGCAGGATGGATTCAGTTTTTATTAGAGCTCTGCAGAGATCAGCAGCTGATCGTTGTGGGAGAGCTGAAGAAAAGATCCCGACTATCAGATTCAATCAATATTTCTATTATCAGAGCAGAATTAGACACGGAAACAGATATTTATTGATTCATCAAGAGATCAAACTAGTTACACATCAAATGTTTTACAGAAAACTTAGTAGTTGCACAGAAAACTCTGTAGTTGCACAGAAAACTCTAGTTGCACAGAAAACTCTGTAGTTGCACAGAAAACTCTAGTTGCACAGAAAACTCTGTAGTTGTACAGAAAATTCTGTAGTTGCACAGAAAACTTTGTAGTTGCACAGAAAACTCTGTAGTTGCACAGAAAACTCTAGTTGCACAGAAAACTCTGTAGTTGTACAGAAAACTCTTGTTGCACAGAAAACTCTGTAGTTGCACAGAAAACTCTAGTTGCACAGAAAACTCAGTAGTTGCACAGAAAACTCTAGTTGTACAGAAATCTCAGTAGTTGCACAGAAAACTCTAGTTGCACAGAAAACTCTAGTTGTACAGAAATCTCAGTAGTTGCACAGAAAACTCTAATTGCACAGAAAACGCTGTAGTTGCACAGAAAACTCTGTAGTTGCACAGAAAACTCAGTAGTTGCTCAGAAAACTCTAGTTGTACAGAAATCTCAGTAGTTGCACAGAAAACTCTAGTTGTACCGAAATCTCAGTAGTTGCACAGAAAACTCAGTAGTTGCACAGAAAACTTTGTAGTTGCAGAGAAAACTCTAGTTGCACAGAAAACTCTGTAGTTGTACAGAAAACTCTGTAGTTGCACAGAAAACTCTAGTTGCACAGAAAACTCTGTAGTTGCACGGAAAACTCTGTAATTGCACAGAAAACTCTAGTTGCACAGAAAACTCTGTAGTTGCACGGAAAAGTCTGTAATTGCACAGAAAACTCTAGTTGCACAGAAAACTTGTTTGTTGCACTCAGTAGTTGCACAGAAAACTGTGAGAAAAGTTAAAAAAGAAAAGGTTCCCGACTCGTTTTATCAGGATGAGACACGTAAACAGATATTAATGGATCCATTAACAGATGAAACTAATCAGATATTAAATGTTTAAATATTGTTTAAATATTGTTTATATATTGTTTATATGTTGCTTCTAAGTGATGTTTGTTGTTCAGGTACGTGACGTCGTTGGAGACGGGCAACCAGCCGGTAACAGACGTTTTCCACTTTGTTGTTTACGACGGAGACAACAATCGCCTCGACAACCAGATGGTCACCATCACCATCAGCTCCACGCCACGGCAACCGCCCAACGCCACGGTCCACGGCGCCGTCACGGTACACACACACACACACACACACACACACACATCATCTTAATTAATAAGAAGTCGTCTCAATGTACAAATAATTATTGACTTTATGATGATGAATTTTCAGTTCCAATCATCCATCTATCACCAATAACTGTCCTGATGGAAGTTAACTTCAACTAAATAAACTTTTCAACTTCTCAAATGTAAAGATTTGCCACTTTTCCTTTAGATAATTGTAATGAATTAGTAATGATGTTGAGGTTTAGACTGTTGGTCACTTTGGGCCCATTTTTCACTCTTTTCACTCTATTTTTCAGCATTTAGTGCTTTTAAATTCATGAAAACAAACTCTAGAGTATTTTCAGTATTTTTCTTAACTGAGAATACTGAAATGTTCCTCCGTTTGTTAGTGAATATCACTTTGCTTACAGGTTCTTTTTTAATAGATTTCTCTTAAAGTGAAGTCAGGAAATGGTCGTCGTAGTTTGAGATGAACTCTGTGTTTGATATGTTAATCCTCTCTTTCCTACTTGCTCATTAAATATTCATCAGCTCATTAAATATTCATCAGTAACATATATATGTCCTGCATCGCAGCGTCGTCTTCCCTCGGCAGGTAAAATGTGAAATCTGTCTCGAGGGGAAACACTAAGAGCAGAGCTGCAGGTGTGAGAGTCTCCTCCTGCTGCAGGAGGAGGAGGAGGAGATAATGTCACAGCTAATGAGGTTTCACCTCCTCAGGGAGCAGCTCCTCTATTAGCTCTGCAGAAACACACAGGGAGTCCCAGAGGAGTCTGATTCAAACCTCCTTTAGTTTAGCTGCTGTTTCAGCTGCAGACGGAGAAAAGAGGAGAAAAAGTTCCTTCTTTAGGCAAGAAAACACAGCAGGAGGTGGAATCCTCCAGCAGGAGCAGGAGATGTGAATACAGAGGCTGTTTTAAAGAGAAAAATCTGTAGTTGCACAGAAAAATCTGTAGTTGCACAGAAAATCTGTAGTTAAACAGAAAAATCTGTAGTTGCACAGAAAAATCTGTAGCTATACAGAAAAATCTGTAGTTGCACAGAAAAATCTGTAGTTATACAGAAAAATCTGTAGTTGCACAGAAAAATCTGTAGTTATACAGAAAAATCTGTGGTTATACAGAAAAATCTGTAGTTGCACAGAAAAATCTGTAGTTATACAGAAAAATCTGTAGTTGCACAGAAAAATCTGTAGTTGCACAAAAAATCTGTAGTTATACAGAAAAATCTGTAGTTGCACAGAAAAATCTGTAGCTATACAGAAAAATCTGTAGTTGCACAGAAAAATATGTAGTTGCACAGAAAAATATGTAGTTGCACAGAAAAATCTGTAGTTATACAGAAAAATCTGTAGTTGCACAGAAAAATCTGTAGTTATACAGAAAAATCTGTAGTTGCACAGAAAAATCTGTAGTTATACAGAAAAATCTGTAGTTGCACAGAAAAATCTGTAGTTATACAGAAAAATCTGTAGTTATACAGAAAAATCTGTAGTTGCACAGAAAAATCTGTAGTTATACAGAAAAATCTGTAGTTGCACAGAAAAATCTGTAGTTGCACAAAAAATCTGTAGTTATACAGAAAAATCTGTAGTTGCACAGAAAAATCTGTAGCTATACAGAAAAATCTGTAGTTGCACAGAAAAATATGTAGTTGCACAGAAAAATCTGTAGTTATACAGAAAAATCTGTAGTTGCACAGAAAAATCTGTAGTTGCACAGAAAAATCTGTAGTTATACAGAAAAATCTGTAGTTGCACAGAAAAATCTGTAGTTATACAGAAAAATCTGTAGTTGCACAGAAAAATCTGTAGTTGCACAGAAAAATCTGTAGTTATACAGAAAAATCTGTAGTTGCACAGAAAAATCTGTAGTTGCACAGAAAAATCTGTAGTTATACAGAAAAATCTGTAGTTGCACAGAAAAATCTGTAGTTATACAGAAAAATCTGTAGTTATACAGAAAAATCTGTAGTTGCACAGAAAAATCTGTAGTTATACAGAAAAATCTGTAGTTGCACAGAAAAATCTGTAGTTGCACAGAAAAATCTGTAGTTGCACAGAAAACGTATTTAGTGCTTTTAAATGAATGAAGTATCTGTAATATGTACCTGGTTACACAGAAGTTGCAAGTATTTTCACAGAGTATTTTCAGTATTTTTACTGAACTAAAAATACTGAAATGTTCCACCATTTGTTAGTGAATATCACTTTGCTTGCGTGTTCTTTTTTTGATAGATTGTAATCATTTTGAGGTTTAGACTGTTAGTTGGACAAAACAGATATTATGTGTCACTTTGAGCTCTGCGTCAATTTTCACGACTTTTTTTACTTTATTTTTCAGCGTTTAGTGCTTTTAAATACATGACGTACTGTTATTCCTGGTTATACTGAAAGTGCAAACAAACATGTTCATGCAGGACCGGAGTATTTCAGAGTGGTTTCAGTGTTTTAATAAACAGAATATCCTGAATAGTTCCCTCGTCTCCTGTCTGCAACATTATCAACATGATAAAACATGATCTGTAGAGCTGGAAGCATCAGGACCAGCTGACTCTTTTATTTATTCATTTATTTATTTATTATTGTTATTGTTTTGGTGTTCAGGTGCAGGAAGGCGGCCGGGTCGCGCTGTCCACCGACCACATCACGGTGTCAGACCTGGACACGCCCAGGAAGGACCTCCTCCTCTGGATGGTCACGCCTCCCAAATACGGATACATCGAGAACACCAACACAGGTGAGAGGAGGAGACGGGAGGAGGAGGAGAAGGGATGAGGAGGAGGGAGGAGGGGAAGGGAGGAGAGGAGGAGAAAGGAGGAGGAGAGAGGAGGAGAAGGGAGGAGTAGAAAGGGAGGAGGAGAAAGGAGGAGGAGAAGGGAGGAGTAGAAAGGGAGGAGGAGAAAGGAGAAGGGAGGAGGCAGGAGGAGAAGGGAGGAGGAGGAGGAGAGAGGAGGAGGAGAAGGGAGGAGGAGAGAGGAGAAGGGAGGAGGAGAAGGGAGGAGGAGAAAGGAGAAGGGAGGAGGCAGGAGGAGAAGGGAGGAGGAGGAGGAGAGAGGAGGAGGAGAAGGGAGGAGTAGAAAGGGAGGAGGAGAAGGGAGGAGGAGAAAGGAGGAGGAGAAGGGAGGAGGAGAGAGGATGAGAAAGGAGGAGGAGAAGGGAGGAGGAGAGAGGATGAGAAAGGAGGAGGAGAAGGGAGGAGTAGAAAGGGAGGAGGAGAAGGGAGGAGTAGAAAGGGAGGAGGAGAAAGGAGGAGGAGAAGGGATGAGGAGAAAGGAGAAGGGAGGAGGAGGAGGTTTCTTCCTCCTTCATGAGGCTCATGAACAGAGAAAACAGCCTGAACATTTGGTCAATTTGTTTCTATTTCGAACAATTTGAGTCATTTTTACATTTATTTTTTCTCATTTTGTGTCTTTTAGTCTTTTTTTTAGTCTTTTTAATTTTTTTATTTTTTACATCTATTTTTTTTTTCTCATTTTGTGTCTTTTTTAGTCATGTTTACATGTATTGTGGTCAGTTTGTTTCTATTTCCTGAGCTGTGTGTCAGACCTGCAGCACCACGAATCATTTCCACGTTTCTCTTTCCGTCACACTTTGCGCTCTCGGTGCCGCCGCCATCTGGCAAGGCTTGATTGTGATGTGGATTAGCAGCCGGCTGCAGACGGAGACGTTGTAGAAGTCAGTTTGTTCTACAGACGAGCTTCATAGCTCCTCCTGTTTCTCCTCAGAGGGGAGTAGAAACATGGAGGAGGTGATCTGAGAGGAGGTGATCTGAGAGGAGGTGATCCCGCTGGAGGATCATTGTCAGAAATAACAGGAAACACGTCGATGTGGACAAACTAAACCACCTTGTGAGGGGTTAAAGTTCAGCAGATGCTAAAGGGGGTTTTCAGTAACCTGTTTCCAGTTGCATCATGGGAAATGTAGGATCCAAAGTGGCTCTAAGGCTCGATCTTCACTTTAGAATAAAATGTCAGTATTTCTTCAGCGCCGCTCGTTCCATTTTGACCTTTTTTTGTCTCTTCTAAGTCCCTTCACTTCATGGAAGAGTCATGCTATACTAATAATAGGAAATAATAGTTATTAGGTATAATAGGTGATACTACCTGCTGCAGTGCTCCTTAAATAAAATTAACAACAAAAATGATCAAAAACAATAAACTTTTACACAAATGAAAAATATTAATTGCTAGCTTTTGTCCCAAACTTTCAACAGCTTCTCTGCTTTATGCCGAATGTTTCACATGTTTACTCTTATTCCTATTCTATTAGTTGTACCTTTTGTGATTAATAATGGACGATGAAGACATGAGATTACAAGTTGCATCATGGGAAATGTAGGATCCAACGTGAGCTTGACAAGAGGATACAATGTCAGTATTTCTTCAGCGCTGCTCGTTCCATTTTGACCCTTTTTTTGTCTCTTATAAGTCTCTTAACTTCATGGAAGAGCAATACTTTTCATATGTCCCACACTCTGGAACGCTCTTGAACGCACCATAGCCGACTGAATGCACCAGACCTGTGTGTGAAGTGCCGTGCTGTGAACGCCAGTTTTCTCTCCATGCAGAGACGGATAGATTGTAATTTTCTTTGCTGTTTTTCGTTTTTAATAACAGAATGAAGGCGTAGTGATACTAATGAGGCTCTGCCACATCAAACAAACAGAGTTCTGAGCAGATGAGGTGGAGGATCGAAGCGTGGATCAGATCTTTGAGTGGTTCTGGTCTCTGAGTGGTTCTGGTCTCTGAGTGGTTCTGGTCTCTGAGTGGTTCTGGTCTCTGAGTTGTTCTGGTCTCTGAGTTGTTCTGGTCTCTGAGTGGTTCTGGTCTCTGGGTTGTTCTGGTCTCTGAGTTGTTCTGGTCTCTGAGTGGTTCTGGTCTCTGAGTGGTTCTGGTCTCTGAGTTGTTCTGGTCTCTGAGTGGTTCTGGTCTCTGGGTTGTTCTGGTCTCTGAGTGGTTCTGGTCTCTGAGTGGTTCTGGTCTCTGAGTTGTTCTGGTCTCTGAGTGGTTCTGGTCTCTGGGTTGTTCTGGTCTCTCTCTGGTTCTCAGACGTCTGCTGGGTTTATATGCGGAGCAGCTCAGAGCAGAACGTCCAGAGACAGAAACACTTTAAGACATTCTGTGATGTTAAACATTGTGATTCTGATATCTGCTGCAGAGAGATTTAGACATATTTACATTTCACAACAATAGTTACTGTGGTTAGCTCTAATTTATCCATCAGTCCATTAAACATGTTAACGGCTTTCAGTCTAATTTTCTCTGAGACTCTCTGAGACTCTCCTCCTCCTGCTCCTCCTCCTCCTCCTCCTCCTCCTCCTCCTCCTCCTCCTCCTCCTCCTCTGATGCCAGGGAGCTTCAGGATTGACGGGGAAACTGTAAAAGTGTCTCGGTGAATCCATCCTGCATCTAAACTGCCAGATATTCAGAGTGAAGAGAAATAAAAACGTCCGTTTGGGGAAACGAGACGTTCTGCTGTCGTTCTGCTGTTGGGAGTGATGGTCTGGTAACTGGTCTGGTAACTAGTCTGGTTACTGGTCTGATGGTCTGGTAACTGGTCTGGTAACTAGTCTGGTAACTGGTCTGGTTACTGGTCTGGTAACTGGTCTGGTTACTGGTCTGATGGTCTGGTAACTGGTCTGGTAACTGGTCTGGTTACTGGTCTGGTAACTGGTCTGGTAACTGGTCTGGTAACTGGTCTGATGGTCTGGTAACTGGTCTAGTAACTGGTCTGATGGTCTGGTAACTGGTCTGATGGTCTGGTAACTGGTCTGATGGTCTGGTAAGTGGTCTGATCGTCTGGCAACTGGTCTGGTAACTAGTCTGATGGTCTGGAAACTGGTCTGGTAACTGGTCTGATGGTCTGGTAACTGGTTTGGTAACTGGTCTGGTAACTGGTCTGATGGTCTGGTAACTGGTCTGGTAACTGGTCTGGTAACTGGTCTGGTGGTCTGGTAACTGGTCTGGTTACTGGTCTGATGGTCTGGTAACTGGTCTGGTAACTGGTCTGGTTACTGGTCTGATGGCCTGGTAACTGGTCTGGTAACTGGTCTGGTTACTGGTCTGATGGTCTGGTAACTGGTCTGGTAACTGGTCTGATGGTCTGGTAACTGGTCTGGTAACTGGTCTGGTAACTGGTCTGGTAACTGGTCTGATGGTCTGGTAACTGGTTTGGTAACTGGTCTGGTAACTGGTCTGGTAACTGGTCTGGTAACTGGTCTGATGGTCTGGCAACTGGTCTGGTAACTGGTCTGGTAACTGGTCTGGTAACTGGTCTGATGGTCTGGTAACTGGTCTGGTAACTGGTCTGATGGTCTGGTAACTGGTCTGATGGTCTGGTAACTGGTCTGGTAACTGGTCTGATGGTCTGGTAACTGGTTTGGTAACTGGTCTGGTAACTGGTCTGATGGTCTGGTAACTGGTCTGGTAACTGGTCTGATGGTCTGGTAACTGGTTTGGTAACTGATCTGGTAACTGGTCTGATGGTCTGGTAACTGGTCTGGTAACTGGTCTGATGGTCTGGTAACTGGTCTGATGGTCTGGTAACTGGTCTGGTAACTGGTCTGATGGTCTGGTTACTGGTCTAGTAACTGGTCTGGTAACTGGTCTGGTAACTGGTCTGATGGTCTGGTAACTGGTCTGATGGTCTAGTAACTGGTCTGGTAACTGGTCTGATGGTCTGGTAACTGGTCTGATGGTCTGGTAACTGGTCTGATGGTCTGGCAACTGGTCTGGTAACTGGTCTGGTAACTGGTCTGATGGTCTGGAAACTGGTCTGGTAACTGGTCTGGTAACTGGTCTGATGGTCTGGTAACTGGTTTGGTAACTGGTCTGGTAACTGGTCTGATGGTCTGGTAACTGGTCTGGTAACTGGTCTGATGGTCTGGTAACTGGTCTGATGGTCTGGCAACTGGTCTGGTAACTGGTCTGGTAACTGGTCTGATGGTCTGGTAACTGGTCTGATGGTCTGGTAACTGGTCTGATGGTCTGGTAACTGGTCTGGTAACTGGTCTGATGGTCTGGTAACTGGTTTGGTAACTGGTCTGATGGTCTGGTAACTGGTCACCTGAGAACAACTTGAGCTCCGAGTGACTGGACGCTGATTGACTTTAGATGTGAAGCAGCAGGTGAATGGAGAGTTTGACAGAGTGACAGAGTAATAGTAGTAGAGTGAAGACTGGAGGCTCTTTAGGGGAAACGTTCCCAGAAGTCTAGAGTTTGGCGCCCCCTGTGGACAGAAGTGGTAATGTTTGTAATGTTTCCATCAGCATGAGGATCTTCATCTCTGCCTGCATTTCTCTGGAAAGACCACTTTAACTTTTAAAACTATTTCTGTGAACACAGCTGTTTGCTGGATGCATTGTGGTGCATGATGTTCTCGACACACTACAGGAAGAACAAAACAAACAAAATGATGCTGAGACACACAGTCATGGAAAATAATCACCAACATCATCATCAAGAGAACTATGGAAAATGTCTTGATATCAGCTCTGAAGACAGATGTTCCTTTAGTTGTACCAGGCATTAAAATGAACAAGAACCTGAAGAAAACAAGGTGGTTTCATCATTTTTGTTGCTCCAGTATTCTAACGTTCCACTCACTGAAAACTTTAAATGTGAACAAAGGTTCTGGTGGCCTGCTGGTGAATGTTCCTGTCTGGTTTCAGAGGGAGTTGGACCCAGAAGCGAGTCATGAGGGGAATTATGTAGAAACACAATCTGGTTATTCAGGTCATATAGAGACATCAGTGTTCATTATTAACCAGTTAAACTTCTCCTGTAGCTGCTGAAAGCATTGAAAATGATTCCTAGAATCCATGTTGGCCTGACTAATGTCTCCTATGTGTCCAACCCTAACCCTCCTGTCTGTCCTCCGTCCACCAGGAGGCTCTGTGGGCGGCTCGCGGGTCGTGACCCCTGACCTGCCGTTCTCCGTGGAGGACCTGACCTCCGACCACATCTTCTACGTTCAGAGCGGCGAAGCTCTGAGCGCCACGCAGGACGTCTTCAGCTTCTACATCAGCGACGGACACAGCCAGACGGAGGCGTTCAACGTGGAGATCCACATCCAGGTAGCTGCTTTTACTGCGTACTGTCTCTTTAAATCGTGGAGACAGTCTGCTTCTGGTGGTTTATATCATCTTGAAACCTTTTCATTTAGATTTCACGACTCCTCCAGCAGCTTCTCAGCCCCAATTACACAATGAGAAAGTCTGCTCCTGGTAGTTTGTACCATCTTTAACCCTTTAACCACCTCTGGTGACCCTAAAACGTCCACACGCACTAAAACTGCTATTAAATCTACAAACATCAATATTATTTTTAGATTTTTGTTCCATAAATCTTTTAAACAACTTCAGACTTGTTTAAAACTACCAAACATTAAATCATTTTCAGAATGTTAACCCTTTATATGCCAGTTTATATATTTGAATTTTTCCATAATTTCTTAAAAACAAACAAACACAAAAAATGAAATATTTTCCATATAATAAATATTATGGAGCTGAGGGTTTTGGTGGTGATTAGAGTCTTGGATATGTCAAAGATTAGCAACAACATTGATTTGATGTCAAACTTCCACACACACCAAAACTGCTATTAAATCACCAAACATCAATGTTTTATTCATATTTTTTTTAGTTAATTTAGATTTCACGAGCACCTCCTTCAGCCCCAGTTATCACAATGAGAAAGTCTGATTTTATATCATGTTTAAACCTTTTGATTTAGATTTAACGACTCGTCCCTCAGCCAATTATCACCATGTTTCTCCTCCTGTTACTGTAAATATTTGTGGAGTCTCATTATCACGTTGTCAGTTTAAATGTATCCAGATTTGCTTATTTACTGAACTGACTTCTACAAATAGATGCCAGCTGCTGTGTTTCATCAGGAAGAGTTTAATCTGTCAAAGTTTATTGGGGATAAACTGTCTTCAATGTGCTCTTGACTCCAGCTGAAAGAAATAAAAAGACTAAACAAACTCTGCATCAGGCATCAGTCACTTAAAGCTCCAATTTCAGCTCTGAGTTGGATTAATGAGGCCGTCAGCAGCTTTTAACACGTCAACTGTTTGCTAGAGTCCGGCTCTCAGTCTGTGTGGACATACATGCAGATATGTTATTATTTGTTTTGATCTTATGAGGAGTTTTCTTGTTCGTCTGTCAGCAGAGTAAAGAGGACAGACAGCCCGTGGTGGCGGTCAGCAGCTTTAACATGTCAGCTGTTTGCTAGAGTCCGGCTGTCAGTCTGTGTGGACATACATGCAGATATGTTATTATTTGCAGAGATGTGTGAGTATGTTTTGATCCTATGAGGAGTTTTCTTGGTGGTCTCAGCAGAGTAAAGAGGACAGAGAGCCCGTGGTGGCGGTCAGCAGCATCCACGTGGAGGAAAACTCTGGAGTCGTCATCACCAACTCTTCTCTCAGCGTCAACGACCAGGACACGCCGGAGAACGAGATCCTCTTCACCGTTATCAGGAAGCCGTCCTACGGTCAGTTACAGTATATATATATATATATATATATATATATATACTCACACTCTTATACTAGAGCATAGAGTATACAGATTTACCCACACTCACACACACACACACACACCAAAAACTAATAAACAGGCCGTCCTGCAGAGAGTTATGTTGAGGGAAATCCAGGATGTTGATAGTAAATTGTTGTGAATGTGATAGAAATGAACACACACACACACACACACACACACACACACACACACACATGCTTGTAAACACATCACTCTGAGCTCCGACAGCAGAACAGTTTAAAAGAAGACAAACAGAGTGTTGGTGGCTGCAGCGCTGCAGCCATTCCTCACACACACACACTCACACACACACACATACACACACACACACACACACACACACACACACACACACACACCTGCAGACACTCTGTTTTGCTGGCGTCCTCACTTCGTCCCCAGATTGAGTTTTCTCTCCTTCCTCGACTGAAAGAAATTGCTTCAGAAAAAAAAACATTTTTTACTGGACAAAATAAATATTTCTTGCTCGGCCATATATCCCCTCACCCAATTTTAGCAGAAAGCCAGGAACCGGCTGAAAAGAATCAATAAAGGAAGTGAAGAGCAATAATATATAAGTTTGTCACGGTAAAGTCAAAGCAGAAACAAATATGGATTTAGAAAAAAATATCAACAAAGTAACAAGCCAGTTAGATTCTGTTTGGTATAAAATGGAGGACAGATAATCTGGTTTATTTCAGTCATTTACTTGTGTTTACATTTATTTATTCATACTGATATTTACTATTTTAAGACAAAAAAACAAACACTTTTTTTCCCTAACTGGCATCATAATGCGGACCATAGAGGGTTAAATGTTTGTCTGTTAAACTCATCCAATCTGCATGTTTTTATCAGCTGGTGAAGAAGAGGAGGAACTCATAAAAACACCTCCAGTTTAAACATTATTATTACACTTTTTAACAACATTATGAAATGTTGTTTATACAGAGCATCCTGTTTTATTCCTCACAAAAAACCTCCCTGTGGTTCTTTCTGGGTGGTATTTCTAAACCCTTCCACCTCTCCTCTGATCTGTCCAGACACCTGCACAGGGACATGACACACACACACACACACACACACACACACACACACACACACACACACACACACACACACACACACACCTCCAGCTCCTGTCCTCCACAGTAAAAGCTCCATAAAGCAGCCGGTGAAACCGAGTGTAGCGCCGCCATAAAACCAGCAGCGTGTTGGCTGATGGGACGAAGACACACACACACACACACACACACACACACACACACACACACACACACACACAAACACACACACACACACACACACACAGAAATGTGCAGAGATTGATCAGACAGAGAGTCGCTCTAATAAAGACGTCAGGCTGCAGCAGCTCAGTTATCAGAGTTAGAAACAGATGAATCAGTGAAGCTCTGGAGGTCATTTTCAGTTAATTATTAATATTATATTATATGTGTGAAGGTAAATATTATGACGTACAGTCCACAGGATATTGGGGAACTATAACTCCATGAATTTTTGTGTTGGATTGCTCACATTTTGACACAAATTACTCTTATTTGTGTACTACAAATATCTACATTTGAACGTCTGCAGCTCTGTCACATCACACGAGTTATTAACTGATGAACAATAACAGGAGTTTCATGACGACCTCGGGTAATATAATAAATGAGTATATAATCAGTTAAAGGCTAAAACAGTAAGATGCAGAATTAAAAATGAGGTGAGATAACAATGTCTGTGTGTGTGTGTGTGTGTGTGTGTGTGTGTGTGTTTGTGTGTTTGTGTGTGTGTTATGCTGGAGGGTTTCAGCTCTAATCTCATGTAAACCTGCTTTGATTTAAGACGAGGTGTAATTTAGTGGAATCTAAAAACTCTCATTATTTCCTACGGGTTCCCCTCTAGTCTTTCATGAGGAACCTGAACGTTCCGTACACACTTTTTATCAGAATTTGTGAGTGTTTTTCTTGTAAATTTGCCACTTTAACCTCATAGAATATTTTAGTTTTTTTCTCAAAAATGTACAATGTACATTAATCTTTAATCTCAATTTTTTTCAGGATTTTTTGCTCTGAAATTTATGATTCAATAATCTCAGAGAATGTTTGATTTTTTTCCCTGAAATTCAACGTTATTTTTCTCAGAATATTTCCCCCCTCCCTGACTTCTTAATTCTCCTTATTTTTATTGAGAATGGCCCTAAAATGCTGCTAATCATAAACATCTCATTTTCTACTTTTTCTACCTTTTCTATCAGTGTTACAGTATATATGACTGTGTTTTATTGGTAGACTGTATAAAACAGGTCTTATTGTGTAATTCTGTTCTTATATTATTAATCAGACGCTCATGAATCCGTCTCTGATCCCTCAGGGAAGCTCCGCAGACGTCAGTTCTACTCCCAGCCTCTGGAGAACGGCCGAGTCCTGCTGCAGGGCTCCACCTTCACCTACCAGGACGTCCTGGACCAGCTGCTGGTCTACACGCCTGAGACCGCCAGCGGGGGCGCCGACGAGATGGGCTTCACCCTCACCGACGGCATCTACACCCACACGGGCCGCCTGGAGTTCACCATGGACGTCCGGAGGACCGAAGGGCCCCGAATGACGGTCAACAGAGGCCTGCAGCTTCCCGCAGGTACCACAGGAGGATAAAGGGCTTTCTGTGGATGTTTAGGGGGAGATAGCAGGTCAACAATAAGACTCATAGAAGAGGTTGACAACATCTGAAAGCTGTGAAGCTGAAGATTAATCTGAGATGAAGCTCTGCACTGTAAATTACTAGTTAGGCACCTATTCAAACGGTGCAAGTTTAGAGAAATAATGGATTTGAAGATCAGGATTGGATGAACGTGAAGGCAGATTCTGTGCTAAATTTACCCATTTTTTACGTGTCATTCAGCCTGTTTAGACCTCAGGATGCACAAATATTCACATACAGTAGGCGGAAATGGAACATTAGTACTACATGAGAAAAACTATGTGGTTTTTTGCCTTAAACATCATGTTATCAGCATAAATAGACTAACTTTGCAGCGTTTTTTCAACAACTTCCCGACATGCTATCCTAACATATTGGGCTCTATAGATCCCTTAGTTCTTCTAGTTTCATATGATATCATTTTATTTAGTATACTCCTAAAATTGCGGCCTATCATTCCCCCGGCCCGTCCACGGAACTTCTGAATATTATACTGCTTGTTTACTATTTACTTTTAATTTTATTGAAGCTCCTCTCTATGTCTTGCTGTCCACTTTTGCTGCTGTAATGCTGGAAAGTTCCCCGTTTTGGGAATATTAATAAAGAAAGTCTTATCTTATCGTATTCACTGCAGCAAGATTACAAACAGCTTGATTTCTATAAACATATAAATGACAGTATCATCTGCGTAAACTCAAATATAAATGACAGTATCATCTGCATAAACTTGAATATAAATGACAGTATTATATGTGTAAACTCAAATATAAATGACAGTATCATCTGCATAAACTCGAATATAAATGACAGTATCATCTGCATAAACTTGAATATAAATGACAGTGTCATCTGCATAAACTTGAATGTAAATGGCAGTACCATCTGCATAAACTTGAATATAATATTATACTGCTTACTGTTTACTATGTATTGTTATTTTTATTGAAGCTCCTCTCTATCTTGCTGTCCACTTTTGCTGCTGAAATGCTGGAAAGTTCCCTGTTGTGGGAATATTAATAAAGTAAATCATATCTTATCTTATTATAATGAATACTGAATAGTAACAGGGTAAAGGAAGGTTTTAAAGCGAGATAAAGACACTGAGAGCTCTGAACTGTTCCAGGATCTTCGTCTAAGATCAGCGAGCAGAACCTGAAGGGGACGGACATCGACTCAGACAGCCTGAAGCTCCGATACGTCCTCACCAAAGACCCTCCCACCGGAAAACTGCAGCTCAGCAAGAACGGACGAATGGAGAAGGTTTCTGTGAAAGGACCCGTCCAGAGCTTCAGTCAGGACGACGTCAACAAAGGTTTCTGTCTTTGTCCTACTTTAAGGCTTCTTTTCTTCTCTTCACTGTAAAAATGTCTGTAGATTTTACAGTCACTTTATGCATTTTCATTTATAAAGTATTTTCTTGTCAGTTATATGGCAGAACAGTGTTTATTTTGATGGAGACACTTTTTATTTTTTACGGTAAAATATGGAATAAAATGACAATCTTAAAGGTGAAATCAACAGTGTAATATCATTTTACCATAATATTAGAAAAAGTTGCACCGTATTTGTCACAGAAAAGTTCTGGCAACCACAGCTGCTGGTTTTGACCATAAAAACAACAGCTGTTTTTTACAGTGTACACATGTTGCTTTTGTTGAAATCGTTGTCAACAGTTTCTTGTTCTTGTTGTTGGAGTTGATTGTTGGAGAGTCTCTGAGAAGATCTTAATACTAAAAGCTGGCTGTCCGCGGGGTTCTAAAAGGTGTTAGAAGGTAGTAAATGACATTAGCCAAAAATAATGCCATAACAAGTATTAAAAAGTAATAAACGTAATCTGACAAGGTATTAAGTTAGTTGCAAGTTACCTCGTTGAATCTTGATCAAAGTGTTTTCATTCAACCTTTCTGTCCTTAACGTCCGTTTTTAACCTTTTGCTGATTTTATTTATCAAAACGTAACTCAGTATGCAATAACTGTCATATAGCTACTTTATCTGAACTATAAGCATTACTACACTTACTTACTCAGAAAAGTAACAAAATGACAGTAATCAGTTACTTTATAATTAGTTCCTCCAACACTGAAGATAAAAGTTTACCGCTACAGTTGCAGATTAATGTCCTGTTGGTATTAATACATATTGTGAAGGTATTAAAAGGTATTAACTTCAAATTAAGTATTTCTGTATATACCCAGAAACGTTTACATTTATAAATTCTACAAGGTGTTTGTCTATAAAAAGTTCAGCCGGTGATTTCTCTTTCTTCCCCTCCTCCATAACTGTGATGGAAAAAGACAACTAACATTACATTACATTACATTACATGTCATTTAGCAGACGCTTTTGTCCAAAGCGACTTACAATAAGTGCATTCAACCTGATGGTACTAGACATAGACCATAGGAATCGAGTAAGTACACAACTTTAAGAGCTAACTGCCATTGCTAAGGAGTGCTATATGTTAAAGAAGAAAAGAAGAGAAAAGAAGAAGAATTTTTTTTTTTTTTTAAACATATATATCTGTTAGGTGACCATGACTTAACCGAGGTATTGTTGGAAGAGATAGGTCTTCAGCCTGCGGCGGAAGATGTACAGGCTGTCTGAGGTCCTGATGTCGGTGGGGAGCTCGTTCCACCATTTGGGAGCCAAGACAGAGAAAAGTCTGGAAGTGGTTTTGAGGCGAGTTGACCCACGCAAGGTGGGAGTCGCCAGCTGTTTGGCTGATGCAGAGCGGAGAGGACGGGCAGGGGTGTAGAGTTTGACAAGGTCCTGGATGTAAGTAGGACCTGAACCGTTAGCAGCAGAGTACGCCAGAGCTAGAGTCTTGAAGCGTATCCGCGCAGCCACTGGTAGCCAGTGGAGGGAGCGGAGGAGAGGTGTTGTGTGTGAAAATTTGGGAAGATTGAAGACCAATCGAGCAGCTGCATTCTGGATGAGTTGTAGAGGTCGGATGGCTTTGGCAGGCAGACCTGCCATGAGGGAGTTGCAGTAGTCCAGGCGTGAGATGACCAGTGCCTGGACCAGGACCTGAGCTGCCTTCTGGGTGAGAAACGGGCGGATTCTCCTGATGTTATGCAGCAAGAATCTGCAAGATCTGGTGGTGGCGGTGATGTTTGTTGAGAGGGACAGTTGGTTGTCAAGAGTTACGCCAAGGTTTTTGGCGGTTTCTGTGGAGGCAACCACTGTGTCCTGGACAGTGATGTGGAAGTCAGTGGTGGGAGAGCCCTTCCCTGGGAGGTAAAGTAGCTCAGTCTTTCCCAGGTTGAGTTTGAGGTGGTGCGAGGACATCCACTGGGAGATGTCGGCCAGACATGCAGAGATACGTGCTGCTGCACGTGTTTCAGACTGGGGAAATGAGAAGATTAGCTGGGTGTCGTCGGCATAGCTATGATAGGAGAAGCCATGCGAGTGGATGAGGGAGCCAAGGGAGTTGGTGTAAATCGAGAAGAGGAGCGGACCAAGGACCGAGCCTTGAGGGACCCCAGTGGTGAGTAGACAGGGTTCTGAAACAGAACCCCTCCAAGTTACGCGGAAGGTGCGGTCCTTGAGATAGGATTTGAGCAGAGAGAGGGCAGAGCCAGATACTCCCAGGTGGTGAAGGGTGGAGATGAGGATCTGGTGATCCACAGTGTCAAAAGCTGCAGAAAGGTCCAGTAGAACCACAACAGATGAGAGAGAGGCCGCCTTCGCCTTGTGAAGCTGTTCAGTCACAGCGAGAAGGGCAGTCTCTGTTGAGTGGCCCTTCTTGAAACCAGACTGGTGAGGGTCAAGGAGGTTGTTCCCATGCAGATAGGAGGACAGCTGATTGAAGATAGCCCGTTCCAGAGTTTTGGAGAGGAACGGCAGGAGAGAGACGGGTCTGTAATTGTCCACTAAGGATGGGTCGAGGGTGGATCTCTTTAGGAGAGGATTCACCCTTGCTTCCTTCAGAGAGTTAGGAAAGCATCCAGTAGTCAAGGAAGTGTTGACAAGATGGGAGAGGAACGGGAGGAGATCAGGAGCAATAGACTGAAACAGGTGGGAGGGAATAGGATCCAGCTGACAAGTGGTAGGACGGGCAGAGGTTACAAGGCTGAGCATTTGAGGAGGAGACAGTGGAGTGAATGCTGAGAGGGAGGGAGACACTGATGGGGAGGGAGGAGAGGCAGGTTGTGAGACTGGATGGGTAAATGACGAGCGTATGTCCTCAATCTTCTTCAGGAAATGGTTGACAAAGTGGGTTGGTAGGAGGGAGGAGGTAGGAGGGGGAGTTGGAGGGACCAGGAGGTTTGTAAAGATGGAGTAGAGCTTCTTGGGGTTGGAGAATGAGGATTGGATTTTGGTCTGATAGAAAGAGCTTTTCTCGGCTGAGATTAAAGATGAGAAGGCAGCAAGAAGAGATTGGTAGTTGCGTAGGTCCTCAGGGTGTTTAGTTTTCTGCCACTTCCGTTCTGCTGCCCGTAGGGGAGCTCTGGTGGCACGCACAGAGTCCGACAGCCAAGGGGCAGGGGAGGACTTGCGCACTTTCCGAGGAGTGAGAGGACAGAGTGAGTCAAGAGAGGAGGAGAGGGTGGCAAGGAGAGTGTCGGTTGCAGAGTTGGGCTGCAGAAGTGAGAATGAGTCCGATGAGGGGAGGGATGAGAGAACAGTTGAGGCCAGAGCAGGAGGAGAGAGAGAGCGAATGTTGCGGCGGACCAGTGCAGTATCTGTCGGTGAGGACAGACCGTCCGATCGGGAGAGTGGGAGGGAGAACTTGACAAAGTAGTGGTCAGAGACATGAAGTGGGGTTACAGAGAGATTGGTAGTCGAGCAATTCCTGGTGAAAATGAGATCGAGGAGGTTGCCAGCTTTGTGAGTAGGGGGTGATGAAGTGAGCAAGAGAGCGAAGGAGGAGAGTAGAAGTAGTAGGTCTGCTGACTTCTCGGGCTGGATGTTGAAGTCCCCGAGAAGGACAAGTGGTGGACCATCTTCAGGGAAGTTTGACAGTAGGACGTCAAGCTCCTCCAGAAATTCTCCAAGGGGACCAGGTGGGCGGTAGAGAACAACAATGGTTATTGGTGAGGGAGAGGTTATGGAGACAGCGTGGAATTCAAAGAACCGTGGAGAGAACTGTGGGAGTGGATGGAGGGAGAACTTCCAGTCACGGTTGATAAGAAGACCTGTTCCTCCACCCCTACCAGTGTGTCTAGGAGTGTGAGAGAAGGAGAAGGCAGCAGAAAGAGCTGCAGGAGTGGAGGAGTTGGTTGGTGTTAACCATGTCTCAGTGAGGGCAAGGAAGTCCAGTGATTGCTGAGCAGCAAAGCCAGAGATGAACTCAGACTTGCGACATGCAGACTGACAGTTCCAGAGTCCACCCTTGACGAGGCACTGAGTGTGCTTGGAGCGAGCGGGGTGCACAAGGTTGTGATAAGTGCGACAGGTTGTGCGAGGTCTGAAGAATCTTCTAGTTGAAACTCGAACTGGGATTGAGTACGTTGTCATGGTCAGGGCAGGAGGTACGAAGATGGTGCAAGGGGCCAAGCCACCAGCAGCCCCAACGGGGCTGCTGGTGGCTTGGGTTACACTAATGAAAATTTTTCTCACAATCTTAAAGCAAAATTACATTACCAGAGACTAGGAGCTAGGTTAAGTCCACACAAGAGAAATGCACTAAAGATTCCAGCTAAATTTCACAGTTTTTAAAGGGGCTGGCCACTCCCAGATACTTGAAAACAAAAGCCACTTAATAGCCAATCAACAGATAAGGTAGCTAGACAGTAGGGCTCTGAAAACTGACCTTAACTTTTAAACTTAAACCAAGCAAATAAAGCAGAAAGCCCAGCAAGTAGAGAAACAAACTTAGGCAGAAACACTAAGCAACACTAAGCAACCTTTAAGCAAAACAATTAACAATCTTAAAGCAAAATTACATTACCAGAGACTAGGAGCTAGGTTAAGTCCACACAAGAGAAATGCACACACATCATGATGACTTGGTGCTCTTGTCCCTGACTCTCGTCTTGCAGGCATGCTGCAGTTCAGCCATGAGAAAGGGGAGAAGGGAGGCAGCCTGTCCTTCAAGTTCAACCTGGTGGATCCAGAGGGCAACAAGCTGATCGACCAGTCCTTCTTCATCAGTGTGCTCGGTAGGTTTCCTCCAGCCTCCGGTCCCCGCAGCGCTCAGACAGGATCAAGTGTTTAACCCTTCGTCCTGCCTGGCTCTGCTCCTCCGACACAGCCTGAATAGGAACTGTGTGGAGCCATTTAATGTAGGAGCCACTCTTCTATTCTCTGAAGCACATATTCAGGATATTTATATTTAACCCTTTATGCCTCAAATTAACTCTCTCTGGTGCCCCTTGTGGCCAAAATCGCCATCCACACTAAAACTGCTATTAGATCACCATACATCAATATTATTTTCAGATTATTTTTTCATAAATCTCTTAAACAACTTCAGACTTGTTCAAAACTACCAAAAAATAGATCATTTTCATAACTTTGACTTTATATATTTGAATTTTTCCATAATTTCTTTTTTTTTTAAACACAAAAAATGAATTATTTTCCATATAATTAATAGTAGGGAGCTGTGGTTTTGGTGGAGATTAGTGTCTTAGATGTGTCAAAGATTAGGAACAACATTGATTTGATTGCATTAGTATTTTTTATGTAATGCCAGATTAACCCCCACACACACTAAAACTGCTATTAAAACACTTTGACAGCTTGTTAGTTTTCAAAGCCACTGGACGTTTTTTATTCTGCTAAATCAGCTCATTTTATTGAAGTTAAAGGTGTTAAAACCGTTTTGAGATTAGTTCACTCTCAGTCTCTGACATTCAGAGGAATATAAACCTTCCAGCTGATGATAAAAGTCAACATAGGTTAATTATTATTAATATACAGTCATGGAAAAAAAATATTAAAACACCCCTGTTCAATTTAATGGCTGGTGCAACTAAAGGTTTGGACAAATTTAATGATAACAACAAAAATATTCGATAAGAGTTTAATTTAAGAGCTGATATCTAGACATTTAACATGGTTTTATTGATAATGTTTTTTATTTTTATGAAGAAAACCATGGAAAATGTTTTTCTCATATCATCACTTCACTGCTTTAATCATTTATTCATTTTTAATTTAAAGCACATGCTAAAATTATTCGTCTTCGCGCTTCGGTTTCATGAAAAAAAGTTTTTAATACTTCAAATGAAACAGGCGGCACTGTCACAAAATACAAAATATAAAATATAATGGGTCCAGATGTGCAGGTGTGAGTCTGCAGGTGTGAATCCTCGGGGAGCCTCAGACAGCGGAGAGGTCCGGCGTGGACGATCAGCCTCCTCTGAGGAGTTACCAGAGTCTCTCAGTCAGCTGGACACTTTCTTGTCTCTTTTGACGGCTTTAAACTTTAATTTTCCCTCTGACTTCCTTCTGGGGACGCAGCCAGACTGCTGCAGTGGTTGAATCCAGACGGAGGGATCTGGGTCTCATATCTTCCCAGCTCACGTTGTTATCTTGTTCTGTTTTGTTCCCTCAGATGTGACTGAAGCTCTCTGTTCGTATCTCTTCCTGCCCTCTGTTCCTCTCTGCCCTTCTCTCAATCTTCCTAATCCTCTCCTCTCGCCCTGAACCTCTCAGACCCGTATCATCCGTCACAGACTCAATCTGTTTCTGCTTCTCGACTCGTTCTGTTTCTGCAGCTCCATAAACCTCCTCTGCTCCTCTTATCTGCTCTCCTCTCCTCATCACTCTCTGCTCCTTCCTCCTCTACTCCTTCTCTCTCAATGTTTTTATCTGCTGTTTGGATGAATTGTTTTCATAAACTGTGTAAAGGCCGCCCAGCGTTTACTCATAAACCTTATTGGTGATATGTGACTCTCAATTCATTTCAATTCAATTCAATAAAGCTTCATTGGCACGAAAGTTAAAAAAACACAATATTGCCAAAGCACAAGTACAACTTTTACCAAATATTTGGACATTACACAATAACAGTAAGATATAAGAATCAATAAAACACTATAAAATATATATGTGAGACAAATCAATGACAAATATACAATTCATTAATAAAATAATAAATGAACACAGCAATAATATATCAAAGTGTCAGATGCAATATATATATCACGGTGAGGGACTAGACCATCCCTCCGTCTGGATTTAACCGCTGAACCACTACAACAGTCTGGCTCCGTCTCCCCAGAAGGAAGTCAGAGGGAAAATAAAAGTTTTGGTGAGTTTTAAAGCTGTCAAAAGTGACTAGAAAGTATCCGGCTGACTGAGAGACTCTGGAGTCTGATTATACGCTGGACTAGACTTTATAAAAATAGAAAATCATTCTATGTGAAGCTATACTTTACCACTGTAAATTAGATGTTTTCTGAGACAACCTCAAGTTAACTAGTGGAAAAAACAACTTGGGATCTAAAATGTTATTGTTTTTTAAAAAAGTAACCGAGTCAGGGTTAGGTGATGTCAGCTGCACAAGAGTCAAGATCGCAGTTTTACAGTCTGTATCTGACCCAAGAAACATAAAGAAGTGTGTTCTCTGGTCCTGGTCTGGACTCGTTAGTAAGACTCTCTCTCACTCTGTCTCTCTTCGTCCTCCAGAGGATCGTCTTCCTCCCTCCGTGGTGGTGAATAAAGGTCTGGTTCTGGACGAGAACACGATGAAGAAGCTGACCACGCTGCAGCTGTCGTCCAGCGACCAGGACAGCGAGCCGGGAGAACTCGTCTACCGCATCACCAGACAGACGAGCCTGGGTCACCTGGAGCACGCCACCCGCCCAGGTACGCCTCACTGCTGATCATTAACCCTAACCACCAGCCCAGGTACGCCTCACTGCTGATTATTAACCCTAACCACCAGCCCAGGTACGCCTCGCTGCTGATTATTAACCCTATCCACCAGCCCAGGTACGCCTCACTGCTGATTATTAACCCTAACCACCAGCCCAGGTACGCCTCACTGCTGATTATTAACCCTAACCACCAGCCCAGGTACGCCTCGCTGCTGATTATTAACCCTAACCACCAGCCCAGGTACGCCTCGCTGCTGATTATTAACCCTAACCACCAGCCCAGGTACGCCTCGCTGCTGATTATTAACCCTAACCACCAGCCAAGGTACGCCTCGCTGCTGATTATTAACCCTAACCACCAGCCCAGGTACGCCTTGCTGCTGATTATTAACCCTAACCACAAGCCCAGGTACGCCTCGCTGCTGATCATTAACCCTAACCACCAGCCCAGGTACGCCTCGCTGCTGATCATTAACCCTAACCACCAGCCCAGGTACGCCTCGCTGCTGATTATTTACCCTAACCACCAGCCAAGGTACGCCTCGCTGCTGATTATTAACCCTAACCCTAACCACCAGCCCAGGTACGCCTCGCTGCTGATTATTAACCCTAACCACCAGCCCAGGTACGCCTCGCTGCTGATTATTAACCCTAACCACCAGCCCAGGTACGCCTCGCTGCTGATCATTAACCCTAACCACCAGCCCAGGTACGCCTCGCTGCTGATTATTAACCCTATCCACGAGCCCAGGTACGCCTCGCTGCTGATTATTAACCCTAACCACCAGCCCAGGTACGCCTCGCTGCTGATTATTAACCCTAACCCTAACCACCAGCCCAGGTACCAACATGTTACTGCACCACCTCTAGGATGAACAGATTATTAACCCTAGTTATTAGGAATCTGGATGAAGTGGCTCCTACCAAAAAGTGAAACTTATGGTGATAGATTTGATAGATTTGGTCTGGATTTGTCCTCCGTGTTCCCTTTATTTAGCTCCGCCTCCTGACTAGAAGGAGTAATGGTCATTTTAAAGACCTGGAGGTTTGATAATGAGGCGTTTCTTGGAGTCAGAAACTGGTCAACGTTGAGTCTGTTTTAAGGTCCATCTGATACGACTGTAAACCAGTAGTTGTAGTAGTAGTAGTGAGAAACCTTTTGGTAGCATGTTTTTAGGGTTAAACCATATTTGCACCTTATTATTTACACATGGAATTAAAAGAAGTGTTTCTGAACGAATGAAAACAAAAAGAAATGATTGATCTTCTAACCACAGAGAGGTGATTATTGGTTCCGTGCTGTTGAACAATCCCTCCATCTCTGACTGCTCTCTCTCATGCTAATGATCAGGATGTTACCAGCAGAGCCTCAGAGCAGCTCCGGGTAATTACCGCCAGCCAATCAGCAGCCTGTCAGCTCCACGCTAACACGCTAACACGCTCGCTGCTCCTCTGGGACGGAGACGTGAACGCTGTCTGTCTCTGTCACAAAGTCTTCATAAAGGCCTTATGAACCGTCTGAAGAGGTGACGTCCCTCTCAGGTGGAGCGCTGGTCGCTCAGATCAATAAAACTCTCACCGCCAACCTCAAAGACTTCTTCTGTCAGAGACGAGTCAGAGGAGACGAGTCAGAGGAGACGAGTCAGAGGAGACGAGTTAGAGGAGACGAGTCAGAGGAGACGAGTCAGAGGAGACGAGTTAGAGGAGACGAGTCAGAGGACAAGAGTCAGAGGAGACGAGTTAGAGGAGACGAGTCAGAGGACACGAGTCAGAGGAGACGAGTTAGAGGAGGCGAGTCAGAGGAGACGAGTCAGAGGAGGCGAGTCAGAGGAGACGAGTCAGAGGAGACGAGTCAGAGGAGGCGAGTCAGAGGAGACGAGTCAGGGGACACGAGTCAGAGGAGACGAGTCAGAGGAGACGAGTCAGAGGAGACGAGTCAGAGGAGACGAGTTAGAGGAGGCGAGTCAGAGGAGACGAGTCAGAGGAGACGAGTTAGAGGAGGCGAGTCAGAGGAGACGAGTCAGAGGAGGCGAGTCAGAGGAGACGAGTCAGAGGAGACGAGTTAGAGGAGGCGAGTCAGAGGAGACGAGTCAGAGGAGGCGAGTCAGAGGAGACGAGTCAGAGGAGACGAGTCAGAGGAGGCGAGTCAGAGGAGACGAGTCAGAGGAGACGAGTCAGAGGACACGAGTCAGAGGACACGAGTCAGAGGACACGAGTCAGAGG
The DNA here is from genome assembly GCF_030273125.1 of Centropristis striata. Classification (NCBI taxonomy): domain Eukaryota; kingdom Metazoa; phylum Chordata; class Actinopteri; order Perciformes; family Serranidae; genus Centropristis; species Centropristis striata. The sequence goes on from NC_081523.1 coordinate 788,613, forward strand.
ACAAGAGTCAGAGGAGACGAGTCAGAGGAGACGAGTCAGAGGAGACGAGTCAGAGGACAAGAGTCAGAGGAGACGAGTCAGAGGAGACGAGTCAGAGGAGACGAGTTAGAGGAGACGAGTCAGAGGAGACGAGTCAGAGTACAAAAGAGAAACAGGTTTAGAAAGAGATGAGGTGAAGACTTGATGAGTTTCGGTTCACAAGTTATCTCACGTTTCTTTTAATGCATTAAAAAGGAAGTTGGGCAACTACGTTAGTTTCTGGTTTGGTACTAAGTAGATTAACTACACTTACTCAAGTACTATACTTCAGTACACATCTGAGGCACTTAAAATGTGTAAAAAAGACAAATGAACGTAGACGTAACAGACTAGATTGTTGTTCACAGTAAAAAAGTTATTGCATGTGTTGATTCTTGCATTAGAGATATAGAATAAATAGAATAAAGCACTTATTGGACAGATTTCAAATTACACAGATTTATGCACACAAAATATACGTAAAACTCTTTGACATGAAAACATGGCTTCTCCTTGACTGGGCTTCGTTCCTCGTTATCCTTATTGGACGTCAAGACCAAAAGTTTCAGCATCAACAACAAAGATTTCAGACAGTGAAATTAAACTTTACAGCACTGAAACTTTTTATTGAGCTGCATATTCGCATTGAGGCAGCAAGTTTTTACTAAGTAGACTTTCTCTCTTTTCTATTTCCTGTCAAGACAAATCATAAGATACATTTGTGTTAAAAGCGATGAGGATAATAATAATAAGCAGGTGTTTCCATCTCTGTCTCTGTGTGTCTGTCCTGATTATAACGATGAATAAACCTCCAGCTGGGGAATAAATGAGGGGAAACCTCAGACTGTTGACATAAAGAAGATTAATGTTTCCTTCAGGTCCTCGGTGACTCGCTGAATGAGTTATTGACCTTCCATTGTTGTTGTTTTAGTTATTTTTGGGGGGGAAATTCTTCCCGTCTGGGGACGAAAAGCAACTTTCCACCTTAAAAACTTTTAATTTTAAACATAAAGTCATTACCTTCACATCAAACTCTCTGACAGCATGAATAATGGGTCGTCTATAAATTATTGACTTTCTCTACCTACAGTGACAGAAACTGTCATTTTAAATATTTGAATATCAGTTAACGGTGTTAAATTATAGGACTCACACACATTCAATCCCAGACATTAAAAACCCCATCTGGTATTAATATAGCAATTTATATGATAACATTTTTGATTTGTTAAACTGTCTGCTGTGGAAGTGAAATGTTAGAAAATGATATATACGGAGATGGAAATGGAGATTTTCTACAAACTTCTGTGCATCTTCTCTCTTCCACATTCATTATTCATCACTCTTTAATTTATGTCATGCAAAGAACTCGATTGTCTCCTGAAAGTGTCTTTAAAGCAGCCAGACGTGACAAATCAGCAGAAACTTAAACGCCTGTGATGCAAAATATGTTTTTGTTTCAAGACAATTTCCTTTAGTTTCACGCCGGGTCGTGTTTGATCGCAGCACTCCAACCTGATTATGTTTCCCACAGAGTTTTAATTCACAGAGGCGTCGAGAGAGAGAAAACAAGAGAGAAAAGAGAGAAAAGAGAGCCGGGGCCTTGTTAAAACAACAAAAACAAGTTCAACTTTTAGTTTATTTGCTCATTAAAATGACAAAAGCCAAGAAAGAAAAGAAAAGAAGAGAGGAGGGAACACAGTGTGAGCTCTGAGACTGAAACCAGCCCAGAGAGAAGAAAACAGATCATAGACGCTGAGATTCAATACGGAAGGAAGAGAAACAACAGAACAGATAAATGAGAGAAAGAAGAAGAGAACGGGAAGGACAGAAACACTCAACGTCCTAAAGACGCTCTAAAGATGTTCTAAAGATGTTCTAATGACGTTCTAAAGATGTTCTAAACACGTTCTAAACACGTTCTAAAGATGTTCTAATGATGTTCTAAAGATGTTCTAAAGATGTTGTAATGATGTTCTAAAGATGTTGTAATGATGTTCTAAAGATGTTCTAAAGACGTCCTAATAATGTTCTAAAGATGTTCTAAAGATGTTCTAATGATGTTCTAAAGACGTTCTAAATAAGTTCTAAAGACGTTCTAATGACGTTCTAAAGACATTCTAAAGATGTTCTAATGATGTTCTAAAGACGTTCTAAATACGTTCTGAAGATGTTCTAAAGATGTTCTAATGACGTTCTAAAGATGTTCTAAACACGTTCTAAACACGTTCTAAAGATGTTCTAATGACGTTTCAATGACGTTCTAATGACGTTCTAAAGACGTTCTAATGACGTTCCAATGACGTTCTAATGACGTTCTAAAGATGTTCTAATGACGTTCTAAAGATGTTCTAATGACGTTCTAAAGATGTTCTAATGACGTTCTAATGACGTTCCAATGACGTTCTAATGATGTTCTAAAGATGTCCTAATGACGTTCTAATGACGTTCTAATGATGTTCTAAATATGTTCTAATGACGTTCTAAAGATGTTCTAATGACGTTCTAAAGACGTTCTAAAGACGTTCTCTGTGTTTCTGTGTCACCACGTTTCACTGACAGTTCAAAGAGAAACACTCAATGATTATTCCAACTCCTCTAACAACTCTCCTCCTCTTCCTCCTGCTCCTCCTCCTCCTGCTCCTCCTGCTCCTCTTCCTCCTCCTCCTCCTGCTCCTGCTCCTCCTCCTGCTCCTGCTCCTCCTCCTCCTCCTCCTCCTGCTCCTGCTCCTCTTCCTCCTCCTCCTCCTGCTCCTGCTCCTCCTCCTGCTCCTCTTCCTCCTTCGTCTTCTGCTCCTCCTTCTCCTCCTCCTCCTCCTCCTCCTCCTCCTGCTCCTGCTCCTCTTCCTCCTCCTCCTCCTGCTCCTCTTCCTCCTCCTCCTCCTCCTGCTCCTGCTCCTCCTCCTCCTCCTCCTCCTGCTCCTGCTCCTCCTCCTCCTGCTCCTCCTCTCCAGGCTCCAGGATCAGCTCCTTCTCTCAGGCTGATCTGGCGTCACGCAGCATCCAGTACGTCCACACCAGCGAAGAAGAGAAGCACGCCGACCAGTTCTCCTTCACCGTGTCAGACGGGACCAACGAGGTGATTCAACAACAACAAACCCAAAAACACAACAACAAATCAAAAAACACAACAACAAATCAAAAAACACAACAACAAATCAAAAAACACAACAACAAATCAAAAAACACAACAGCAAATCAAAAAACACAACAACAAATCAAAAAACAACAACAAACCAAAAACACAACAACAAATCAAAAAACAACAACAAATCAAAAAACACAACAGCAAATCAAAAAACACAACAACAAGTCAAAAAAAAACAACAAACCAAAAACACAACAACAAATCAAAAAACAACAACAAACTAAAAACACAACAAGAAGTCAAAAAACACAACAACAAATCAAAAAACACAACAACAAATCAAAAAACACAACAACAATCTAAAAACACAACAAGAAGTCAAAAAACACAACAAATCAAAAAACACAACAACAAATCAAAAAACACAACAACAATCTAAAAACACAACAACAAATGCTTCCTTGTTGTTTTAGTACTCCTCCAGCGTTTTGGTCAAAAACACTCAGATCGTATTAAATTATGTGCTGTGACTTTTCTAAGGGTTTCACCAAACGGTTTTCAAATTGTTCGTCAAAAACACGCCAAAAAATCCCCCCATATAACCCTATGGAGAGGCTAGAGTGGATGACATCATCGCTAGAGTGCAGAGGGAGAGAAAAATTAGTCAAAAAATAAATTTTGAAACAAATAATTACATTACAAAGCTTTTATGACTTTGTTTTAGTAATGTAGTGTTTTATTTTGGTCATTTTATATTATTTCTTTTGATAATTTGGTTTCTTATCTGGTAATTTAGTGTCTCTTTTGGTCATTTTACATAATTTTTGGGTAATTTAGTGTCTTTTTTGGTAATTTAGTATCTTTTTGGGTCATTTTACATTTCTTTTGGTAATTTGGTTTCTTGTCTGGTCATTTGGTATCTTTTTTGGTCATTTTACTAAATTTTTGGGTAATTTAGTGTCTTTTTTGGTCATTTTACATAATTGTGGGGGAATTTAGTGTCTTTTTTGGTAATTTAGTGTCTTATTTTGGTAATTTTACATAATTTTTGGGTAATTTAGTGTCTTTTTTGGTAATTTAGTGTCTTATTTTGGTCATTTTACATAATTTCTTTTGGTCATTTGGTTTCTTGTCTGGTCATTTGGTATCTTTTTTGGTCATTTTACAAAATTTTGGGGGAATTTAGTGTCTTTTTTGGTAATTTAGTGTCTTATTTTGGTCATTTTACATAATTTCTTTTGGTAATTTGGTTTCTTGTCTGGTCATTTGGTATCTTTTTTGGTCATTTTACAAAATTTTTGGGTAATTTTGTGTCTTTTTTGGTCATTTTAAATAATTTTGGGGGAATTTAGTGTCTTTTTTGGTAATTTAGTATCTTTTTGGTCATTTTACATAATTTTTGGGTAAGTTAGTGTCTTTTTTGGTAATTTAGTGTCTTATTTTGGTCACTTTACATAATTTCTTTTGGTAATTTGGTTTCTTGTCTGGTCATTTGGTATCTTTTTTGGTCATTTTACAAAATTTTTGGGTAATTTAGTGTCTTTTTTGGTCATTTTACATAATTTTGGGGGAATTTAGTGTCTTTTTTGGTAATTTAGTATCTTTTTGGCCATTCTACATAATTTTTGGGTAATTTAGTGTCTTTTTTGGTAATTTAGTATCTTATTTTGGTCATTTTACATAATTTCTTTTGGTAATTTGGTTTCTTGTCTGGTCATTTGGTATCTTTTTTGGTCATTTTACAAAATTTTTGGGTAATTTAGTGTCTTTTTTGGTCATTTTACATAATTTTGGGGGAATTTAGTGTCTTTTTTGGTAATTTAGTATCTTTTTGGTCATTTTACATAATTTTTGGGTAATTTAGTGTCTTTTTTGGTAATTTAGTGTCTTATTTTGGTCATTTTACATAATTTCTTTTGGTCATTTGGTTTCTTGTCTGGTCATTTGGTATCTTTTTTGGTCATTTTACAAAATTTTGGGGGAATTTAGTGTCTTTTTTGGTAATTTTACATAATTTTGGGGGAATTTAGTGTCTTTTTTGGTAATTTAGTGTCTTATTTTGGTAATTTAGTGTCTTATTTTGGTCATTTTACATAATTTCTTTTGGTAATTTGGTTTCTTGTCTGGTAATTTAGTGAATTTTTTTGGTCATCACTTTGTTAGTTTGTAAAAATGGTCCTAAATTGAATACCAAGTGGCTTTAAAAACTCTTAAATCTATTTTACCTTAAGCTGTAGGAACCCTGTAGGAAATGTAAAACATCTTTGTCCATCTTTTGGACATTTTGGATCAGCAAATGATCACATTCTGTTTAATTCATGTCGTACACAGCTTTCCAACTGTTTCTGTCGCGGGTCTAACCGACAAACTTTAGCTCTTGTGTCTTTCAGAGCTTCATGAGCTGCAGCCAGGTGTTCAGCAGGAAGGTCAGCTCACAGAATAAAGCTTTCAGAATAAAACGTCTGTGTTCAGAGACATCTTCTAACAATAACACGTCTGTCTGCCCGTCCGTTGTCTGGACCAGAGACAGACGTATTAAAGCCCCTTCAGACTGTTTGTCACTGGCAGGTAGTGACACAGGGTCAGCAGAAGTTTTCCAACCCGTCGCACATTAATTACCTTTCAATATTAAAGCTAAATATATAAATAACTGTGAGGCTTTTAGAGTGTTGAGGACGTGTCTCTCCACCAGCCTCATGCATAAATCTGCCTTGCTAATCCGGACTAATGAGGACCACAAGGACTTGAGTAAACATGTGAAAAAGGTCATTTGGCCTTCACGCCCGGCCGGCCGCGCTCTGTGGAGCCTTTTGTCGCCTTTGTGGCGCTTCGTGTTTGTGAAGTGGTTCGGTGCTTTTTTTCAAACTTTTGTTAACTCTGCTCTCTCCAGTCGGGAGGCCGGTTCAGCTCTCTGTGTTAGAAAGCTCTGCATGTTAATGAGCAAGAGATCTGCATTAAAGCGTAACTAAAGCAGAATATTTTTAGTGGCGAGCTGGGACTGCTGGAGGGCTCACTGCTGTTTCTGGTGGAGCTGCACTTTGAGCTATTTGGGTTGCATCATCTGGGTTTTACAGATACAGGGCAGACACTATAGAACGTGCTGCATATGGTTTTTAATTAATTCATCAAATCTGCAGATATCCAAAAAAAACAAGTTCTTTTGCTGCAAAAAAATAACCTTGTTTTCAGATTTGTGTCAGTCGTTTTTTTCTGATACGCTTCAAGAAAATGTTTTCATCGAGTTTGTCTTAGAATAAAACACACTTATGTTTATTGGAAGAGATATCATTGTTCCATACATCATCTACCCATCCAAAAGCTTCTTTCTGCAGCCAGTAGTCGCCCCCTGCTGGCCATTAGAGAGAATGCAGGTTTAAGACACATTGGCTTCTCTTTTCAGATGTTTGGAAAGATTTGCACATTAATATTTCTTGTTAATGTGTTAATATCTGTCTGTGCTTGCCTCCAGGTGGCCCAGACCTTCTACATCACCATCAGGCCGGTGGACGACTCGCTGCCTCTGCTGCAGGTTCCTGGTATGAGGGTCCAGGAGGGCGTGAGGAAGACCATCACCGAGTTTGAGCTGAAAGCCACCGATGCCGACACCGAGGTAGGACACTAAAACCCCTGAAGAATCTCGTCTTTATCTGTTTATTTTCAAAGAGCAGGACCTCTAAGTGGTGATCAGCAGCTAAGCTGGCCAAACTAATCTGTGTAAGCTGTTGTTTACAGCTTTATAAAGAGAGAAAACACCAGAATCACACACTCTTAATCCACCAACCAGCCATCTCCACTGCACTCCAATCACTTATTTAGTTATTATTGATTTTTTTTTTTTAATTTGTGAGGATGTACTTTCTGTGAACATCTCCAGTAATTAGTGACTTCACAAGATGTCTTTAAAAAGCCACTGAGGAGCTCCAGTATTCAGCTGTGGGTTAGATGTTCCCGGTGGTTATGGTTTGGCTGTTAAAGTTGTAAAGTAATAATAATAAAAGTTTATCTATAGAGCAGTAAATGACAGTTTGTAAAAGAAAACTCTTTTTGTGTTTTTTTTTTTATGGATTTTGTACTCACATATTCTATTTAAGTCAAAATTACAATAACACAATGTAGAAATCCTAATAAAAATACAACAAAAAGTCCTAAATTCTGAATTTTACTCGAGGAAAATAAGTAAAGTAGCTGCAGGAAAACACACTTAAACCTAAAAACACTCATTATGCACAATTTTAGAACAATGTATGTCATACTTCTTGAATTTCCCCTCAGGATAAATAAAGTATCCATCCATCCATCCATCCATCTATTTTTTTATTTTCCGATTATCACTTTTATCTTGCAGCTGGTAAAGGTGGAGCTTATTTGTATGACTTTATTGCTTAATCTGTAATAATGCATCATAATATATCTGTTTTATTTTATATTTTGTATTAAGAATCAGAATGTGTAAAGTAACTAAAGGTGTCGGATAATAACTGAGAGCAATATTTCCCTCTGAGGTGGAGTATAAACAGTAGAGTGGTAATACTCCTAGTTCCTCAAAGTTGTATTTAACCCATTTAGGCCTAAAATGGCTGTAAAACCTCTGATTGGTGATTTTAAAATCAGCCCCTAAAACCTGAAGTTTTTCTGTAAATGCAACAGAAGTGTCGTTTCTTCCTACTAAATAATAGATTTTTCAGCCTCTGTAGCAGATAGAAATGAAATTCAACAAGTATCTGAGAGCTTATAGCTGTTATATGTGAGCTCCCTCCGCTATAGTCGTCTTCACCATGATTTATAAGTTCCGGAAAAGTCCCATGATGCATTGCGACACTCCCACATGTATTCTGATGCATTTCATTGGCCAAAAGATCAAAAATAGGTGGAAAATACAAATACAAATACTACAAAACGACATATCCTCTTTCCGCTTTAATGGTAGAATGACGCAACAGCGCCCCCGGTTTTAATGGTAGAAATGTGGTAATGCTTTCCCTCCTTAAATGGGTTAAACGTGCCTGTTTTTCTGCAGGCGGAGTCGATCATCTTCAGCGTGGTGCAGGCTCCTCGCCACGGCACCATCGAGCGAACGGCCAACGGGCAGCACTACCGTCAGACCAGCAGCTTCACCATGGACGACATCTACCAGAACCGGATCAGCTACAACCACGACGGCTCCAACTCCCTGAAGGACCGCTTCACCTTCAGCGTGGCCGACGGCTCCAACCTGCTCTTCATGGTGGAGGAGGCCGGCAAGGAGGTACGGCTGTCTGTCCGGGTGGGAGGGAGGGCGGTACGGCTGTCTGTCTGGGTGCGTGGGAGGGAGGTACAGCTGTCTGTCTGGGTGGGTGGGAGGGAGGTATGGCTGTCTGTCCGGGTGGGTGGGAGGGAGGTACGGCTGTCTGTCCGGGTGGATGGGAGGGAGGTACGGCTGTCTGTCCGGGTGGGAGGGAGGTACGGCTGTCTGTCTGGGTGGGTGGGAGGGAGGTACAGCTGTCTGTCCGGATGGGTGGGAGGGAGGTACGGCTGTCTGTCCGGGTGGGTGGGAGGGAGGTACGGCTGTCTGTCCGGATGGGTGGGAGGTACGGCTGTCTGTCTGTGTGTGTGTGTGTGTGTGTGTGCACTGCAAAAACCAACTGACAAAAAATTTGAAATAAACAACTAGAATTAAGCAAATACATGCTGGAAACAAGTCAAGTTATCTGCCTGTGCTCTAAGTACTGGAATTACACTTGAAAAAACAATGATAGTTTGAAATAGGAACTCCAATTATACGTTTTTTTAACAATTGTGGCTTGAAAAGGCCGACTATAACCAGTAATACTTGAAACGAGCACATTTTGGAGGATAGAAAATGCTTTCGAAATACGTTTAAACTCCATGCAACTAAAACTCTCAACTGGAGCCAATATTTTAGGTAAAAACTCACCATATTCAACAGTTGAATAGATTGAAAAGCATGAGAAAGCTCACAATGTCAATCCTGAAAACAAGTCTTTACACAATAAGATAATTAAATAAGCACATGAAGCTATGGTCAGTAGGTAAATTATACTCAAAACAATATAATTAAGATACTATTGGTAGATAGAAGAAAAAAATACTTGGTGAGCTTCATGTTTTTTGCAGTGTGTGTGTGTGTGTGTGTGTGTGTGTGTGTTTACCGCAGCAGGAAGGCCAAATTTGCAGTTAGCAGTGTGTTGGTGTGTGTGTGAGCAGCTTCTTGACATATTTATTACAGCTGGATGATTGAATTAGCAGAGTTGGGGCGTGTGTGTGTGTGTGTGTGTGTGTGTGTGTGTGTGTGTGTTTGTGTTTGTGTGTGTGTGTGTGTGTGTGTGTGTGACCTTTTCATGACAGGACGGGTGAATCAGCAGTTTCTGTGTGAGCTCTGGTGTTTCTATCTCTGTGAGGACCTGAGTGAGTGACATGTTGCACTGCAGAGTCAGACGAGTTGGAAAGAGGTTTTTGGGACGTTTTCTCACCACTGAATGGCTGTTTGTTAGTAGGCGGCTGCATATATGGAAAAAAAATCCAACTAACCCTAAGTAACTACCAAAAGGTTTCTCAGCTGTTTCTTGTATTATCAGATTTTAATAACTAAAAGTTAAATCTGACCACTAGAAAGGAAGCGCCAACACAAGGCTAAGACATATGAGACAGGAGAAATAATAATAATAATAATAATAATTAGTAAAGGAAAGCTGTAAAGTGTGTGTGGTGAAGGTGGTCATCAGGAAGGCTCACTGGAACTGATCACATCTTTGTGGTTGGAAATGGAATAAATAATACCAGTGAAACTAATAAAGTTCAATTAAATTTATGCATGTTATTCATTTTTCATAATATATGCACCGTATACGACCTATATTAATGAGTTGGAAATGACGTAAATACAAAATGAACATATCTATTGGATCAAATAATCATCTAGTGATATTCTCAAGAGCTTTAAATGATTCTTTGACCCAGAAAATGTAGATTTTGACACCCAGATTGATCTTCTGAGTGGTTTGGAAGATATATTGGTTCTCATAGATTTTATATGGGAGCCATCTCCGATCAACAATCTGGATGAAGTGGCTCCTACCAGAAAGTGAAACTTATGGTGATAGAGAGCACATGGAAACAATGTCCATCCATACATCCATCCATCCATCCATCCATCCATCATCCATCCATCCATCCATCCACCCTTCCACCCATTCATCCATCCATCCATCCATCATCCATCCATCATCCACCCATTCATCCATCCATCCATCCATCCATCCATCATCCATCCATCCATCCATCATCCATCCATCATCCACCCATTCATCCATCCATCCATCCATCCATCCATCCATCCATCCATCCATCCATCCATCCATCCATCATCCATCCATCCATCCACCCATCCACCCATTCATCCATCCATCCATCCATCATCCATCCATCCATCCACCCATCCACCCATTCATCCATCCATCCATCCATCATCCATCCATCCATCCATCCATCCATCCATCCATCATCCATCCATCCATCCATCCATCCATCCATCATCCATCCATCTATCCATCATCCATCCATCATCCATCCATCCATCCATCCATCCATCATCCATCCATCCATCCATATTTTATGGTATTCTATTCTATTCTATTCTATTCTATTCTATTCTATTCTATTCTTCCTACCTGATGAAAATCTTAAAATCTCTTAAAGTCATCTCACGTCCTTCCAGTCACTGGAACGGAACTCATTGAGCTCAAACAAGGGTCCTCACAAGTGTAGTAGCTCAAAGTGTGTGTGTGTGTGTGTGTGTGTGTGTGTGTGTGTGGTAGTTATCCTCAGGGTGAATTGGCTCCTCAGCTCCACCACAAATAGTCCACATGATTAAACTGAGTGACAGCAGGCAGGTATTGATATCCCCAACAACACACACACACACACACACACACACACACACACACACCTACACACTGCCAGGCCTGTGCTCATCACCTGCTGGTGGTTCGGTTCGGCTCGTGTTTGTGGCGTTAACGGCGCTGCGGTCCGAGCTGGTTCTCCTCCCTCTACACTGTAAAAAACAACTGTTGTTTTTATGGTAAAAACCAGCAGAACTTTACCGTAATAAACACGGTGCAACTTTTTATAATATTACAGTAAAATGATATTAACACTGTTGATTTCACCTTTAAGATTGACATTTTATTCCATATTTTACTGTATAAATAAAAAGTTTTTCCATCAAAAGAAACGCTGTTCTGCCATATAATTGACCAGAAAATACTTTATAAATGCTGCATAAATTAAAGATTTTACCATTAAATTTTACAGTATATTTCTGTTAGAGATATGGTGTTTAGTACATTTAACAGTTAAATGCAGATAAATGCAAACATTTAAAAATGTTGTTACAAACATGGTGCTAGTGTATTTTACAGTGGAGGAATTTATTTTCCCCCCAAAAAACTGTAAAAAAAACACAGTTTTGTCTGATATAAACATTTACAGTGTTTCGTTGTTACTGAAACTGAATTAACTAATTTATCATTTTACGTCTTTTACTGTCATGATTTAGCAGTTTTTCACTCTAAAATCTACAGACATGTTTCAGAGTGTGGAGCTGCTGTCAGATGAAATAATGCAGGAACACGTTATGGATAAAAACATCCTTCACGTCAGATTTGGCCTCGGCAGTTAGTCTGTGACGACAGGCTGCTTTATCTGTTCCTCTACAACACAATCAATACAGTAATAACCTGCAACATTCAACCTCTATCATGTCTGAACATTATCCATCTGTTGGTCTAAACACAAACTGCTGCTGGTTTCTTTTAATGTCATTTTCTTCACATATTGAGTTGGATTCTGCAGGATCTGGACCAATAAAACTATTTGCATGGCTGGAGAGCAGCGGTCGTTTCCACAAAACCTTTTATTTCACCACAAATAGTATTAAAGTTCCTCTTCTATCCTGTTCACAAAGCTGCTGGGAACAACTTTTACTACAACTTTTATTTGTCTGTGAATTCAGGAGGCACGTTGCCAGGTCTGTCACAGTTACTATGTTTGTTATTATTGTCATTTATGCCGCTGATATAATGATAATAAGATTATAATCCACCGTTTCAATGAGCAATTAACTTTTCATTCTTAAGAATATTCACACATGCATTTGAATAAAAGAACAGAGCAGAAAATTATGTTTTATTATTGTTTGCTGTGACAACATGCAGCCAGCGCTTATAATTATAATAATAATAATAATAATAATAATAATAATAATATAAAAGCTGCTGTTTGTCAAACATCATGTTGGTTAACATCATTATTAAGTAAACGAACCTGCATGTAAACACAACAGGAGATATTTATCCTGCTCATATATATTACACCATAAGTTCTTAATATAATTATCGTGACACGCCTACATGTTGCCATATCCAAATTAAGATTTTAAATAAAATCGAGGCTTTTACAACGACTGATAGTCCAGAATGCTGATAATTGTTATTCTCTGCCGGCTCATGTTTGACTTGTGTTCAGTGTTTTGGTCCTTAATGATCTAAATCAGATATTACAGCTTGTTACTGACATTTTATCACCTATACTGAGTAAATACATGCTGGAAACTAGAATATCAACAGTTACAAAGCTGCTTCACCAACACTTACAACTAGAAAATTGATATTTACAAGGAATCATTTCTTATTTCAAGCATCACTAAGAAATTATAACTTTTTGTGCATGAAAGAAAAGACAGAACTGAAGGGAAATTAATAGTTGTGATAACTGCAAAAAGCCCAAAAGACGGGAAGATATAAATAAAGAAGCTTGATAACGTCTCAGTATCATTGATGGTTTCTATTTCAGGATTGTTGGTGATGTTGTGATGTGCTCTTAGTGACTGAAGAGTCATCGTGACTACTTTGAGCATTTCACAGATTAATGAGCTGCTTTTAGCACTAAAACACTAAAACACTCAAAGACAAAAAGTTTAAAAATCCTAAAGTAGGACAGAGGCAGCCAGGAGGAGCTGCTGTTAGTCTCAAGATGTTCTGAGACAAAGAAATGACCTAAATCTGTGATAAACTGCCCGTTAAGGAACCACTGACTGGCTAATTATTCACATTATTTAAGTCCAGTGTTTGTTAACGGAGCCTGTTTTAGGGTTATAAAGTGTAAAACGGGGCTAAGAATCACCATGGAGACCATGCCGCCTCACAGTTCCAAACCAAGTCCAGCCACAAGGCATCATGGGTAACCCGGGCTACATTAAACCATCTTGAAATATGTCTTCAACTCTTTTTTTTGGCTCTTCCAGATCGTGACGGCTGCTCCACAGAAGTTCAAGATCGACATTCTGCCGGTGGACGACGGCACGCCGCGCATCGTCACCAACCTGGGGCTGCAGTGGCTGGAGTACATGGACAACAAGGTAAAATCGGTTTAGTAGCTGTTAAAACCAGTGGTGGGAAGTAACTAAGTACATTTACTCAAGTACTGTACTTAAGTAGAATTTGGAGTTACTTGTACTTTACTTGAGTATTTCCATTTTATGTAACTTTATACGTCTAACCAGCAGAACGTTACCGTAATAAATACGGTGCAACTTTTTATAATGTTTCGGTAAAATGATATTAACACTGTTGATTTCACCTTTAAGATTGACATTTTATTCCATATTTTTTACTGTATAAATAAAAAGTTTTTCCATCAAAAGAAACGCTGTTCTGCCATATAATTGACCAGAAAATACTTTATAAATGCTGCATAAATTAAAGGTTTTACCATTAAATATTACAGTATATTTCTGTTAGAGATATGGTGTTTACTACATTTAACAGTTAAATGCAGATAAATGCAAACATTTACAAATGTTGTTACAAACACGGTGCTAGTGTATTTTACAGTGGATAATTTATTTTCCCCCCAAAAAACTGTAAAAAAACACAGTTTTGGCTGATTTATACAGTTACAGTGTTTCATTGTTACTGAAACTGAATTAACTAATTTATCATTTTACGTCTTTTACTGTCGTGGTTTAACAGTTTTTCCACTCTAAAATCTACAGACATGTTTTAAAGTGTGGAGCTGCCGTCAGATGAAATAATGCAGGAACACGTTCTGGATAAAAACATCCTTCACGTCAGATTTGGCCTCGGCAGTTAGTCTGTGACGACAGGCTGCTTTATCTGTTCCTCCAATTTTGAGTTACTTGTACTTTACTTGAGTATTTCCATTTTATGTAACTTTATACTTCTACTCCACTACATTTTGAGGCAAATATTGTACTTTTTACTCCACTACATTTAGCTGACAGCTTTAGTTACTTTTCAGATTCAACATGAAAAAATGTTTAATATGATTACACATTTATAAAACATAACAGTGTATTAAGTAGTTAACATTAGTCCAATGTGGACAACAGTAAAATGCTACTTATATAAATGCATCAATACAAATAATCTTATAATATATTTAGAATATATAAAACAATCTGAGTGGGTCCTCTCTGCAAAACGAGTACTTTTACTTTTGATACTTTAAGTACATTTTGGTGCTGATACTTTTGTACTTTTACTTCAGTATGTTTTGAATGCAGGACTTTTACTTGTAGTGGAGTAATTTCACAGTGTTTTATTAGTACTTTTACTTAAGTAAAGGATCCTAATACTTCTTCCACCACTGGTTAAAACACTAAAGGACCCAGAGATGGAGATTCACTTCATAATTTTCCAGTTCAAATTGGCTCTTTTTTATTGGTTTCCAGCAGAAAACTGCAGTTTTCACCAAAAAAATCTGTTTTTTATTGTCCACCTGAGTATTTTTTGGTAATTACAGGCCTGCAGATCATTACAGCTGGAACTTATTGACACAATGAGGTCAAAGTATAAAATATGGCCGACTCCCAGTTCAAATTTTTAGAAGATATCTTAAAAACATACTATTTTACACATTTTTTAAATAATAATCCCAATAATAATAATAATAATAATAATAATAGCTCCGATAGCATCTTGGTAACCATGGAGACGGGTCAAATGTCAACACTTTGAAGCCTGCAGGCGTCATTCAGGGCTCTAATGAAAGGGAACAGTTAGAGGAATCACTTCCTCATTTACTGTATTATATTTACATTTGAAGCGATCACTTTACAGGCTGAAGAGTGAAGTGAAGTTCTGGATTGTTGCTTTAGTGCTCCGCAGAGTAAATTCAGGTTTTAAGAGTTCAGCTCTGCCTTCCTGGAGCAATCACAGAAACATGAGCAGAGCAAAGAGAAGCTTTATCTCTGTTTGATGATGAAGAGTGATGAAGTGGCTCCCCCTGCTGGTTCAAACACGTCAGCAGATCACTGAGAATCTGAAACTCTTCATTCTTCTCCAGTCTGAGTCTGTTCGCTCTGCAGCAGATTAACTCCTGCATGTTTTATCACGGAGATGAATCAAAAATAAATAAAATAAGCTGTGGTTGCCAGAACTTTACGGTGCAACTTTTTATAATATTACAGTAAAATTATATTAACACTGTTGATTTCACCTTTCAGATTGACATTTTAATCCATATTTTATTGTATATATTTCTGCTAGAGATATGGTGTTTAGTACATTTAACAGTGAGAAAAACTATTTTTACAAAAAATAAATGCAAAAATGACAGTGATGCTTGTATCAACACTTAATACAACTATATATTACATGTTACAATGTTTTCTGTGTCAGGCCACCAACCTGATCACCAAGAAGGTTATATGATATATATATATATATATATATATATATATACTATATATATATATATATAGATATATGGAAGATCTGGAGGTTGTTTAGTCTAAATGTGTTTATGTTTATTATCTGTTTTTTTAGTCTAAATGTGTTTATGTTTATTATCTGTTGTTTAGTCTAAATGTGTTTATGTTTATTATCTGTTGTTTATTCTAAACGTGTTTATGTTTATTGTTTATCAGGCCACCAACCTGATCACCAAGAAGGTTTAGTCTAAATGTGTTTGTGTTTATTCTAAACATGTTTATGTTTATTGTTTATCAGGCCACCAACCTGATCACCAAGAAGGAGCTGCTGACGGTGGATCCGGACACAGAAGACAGTCAGCTGGTTTATGAGATCACCTCGGAGCCCAAACATGGTTTCATGGAGAACAAAGTGAAGCCTGGCAGCCCCGTCGCCTCCTTCACTCAAGGTACACTCACCTGGATACATTATAATATAATAATAATATATCCTTAAGGTACACTCACCTGGATATATTATAATATAATAATAATATATCCTTAAGGTACACTCACCTTTATATATTATAATATAATAATAATATATCCTTAAGGTACACTCACCTTTATATATTATGATATAATAATAATATATCCTTAAGGTACACTCACCTTTATATATTATGATATAATAATATATCCTTAAGGTACACTCACCTGGATATATTATAATATAATAATATATCCTTAAGGTACACTCACCTTTATATATTATGATATAATAATATATCCTTAAGGTACACTGACCTTTATATATTATAATATAATATTAATGTCCTTAAGGTACACTCACCTGGATATATTATAATATAATAATAATATATCCTTAAGGTACACTGACCTTTATACATTATAATATAATAATATGTCCTTAAGGTACACTCACCTGGATATATTATAATATAATAATAATATATCCTTAAGGTACACTCACCTGGATACATTATGATATAATATTAATGTCTTTAAGGTACACTCACCTGGATACATTATGATATAATATTAATGTCTTTAAGGTACACTCACCTTTATACATTATGATATTATAATAATATTTATTTCCTGTTCCTGTGGCCGACTACATTCGTGTCAGTAAAGTGCGGAGAGTTTATTGATGTGCAGGTTTCTCTTCGTGTCGTTATGAAGATGTTTCTCATCATTTCCTTCTCAGATTAAATCATTTTAAGGTTTATTCAGTTTCTGCAGAGGGAAAACTTTTTAGTATTTCAAAATAAAAGGCAAAAAGAGTCAACACTTCAATTCTTTTTCTCAATTTGACTTTTTTTCATGACTTCGGCTCAGCAGCCTTTGGCTGGTTTTATTCTGTTATTCTTCCAGTTTCACCTCCTCCTCCTCCTCCACCTCCTCTTATCTCTTATCTCCACCTCCTCCTCCTCCTCCTCCTCTTATCTCTTATCTCCTCCTCCTCCTCCTCCTCCTCCTCCTCTTATCTCTTATCTCCTCCTCCTCCTCCTCCTCCACCTCCTCTTATCTCTTATCTCCTCCTCCTCCTCCTCTTATCTCCTCCTCCTCCTCCTCTTATCCCTTATCTCCTCCTCCTCCTCCTCCTCCACCTCCTCTTATATCTTATCTCCTCCTCCTGCTCCTCCTCCACCTCCTCTTATATCTTATCTCCTCCTCCTCCTCCTCCTCCTCCTCCTCCTCCTCTTATATCTTATCTCCGTCCTCCTCGCAGCCTCCTCCTCCTCCTCCTCCTCCACCTCCTCTTATCTCCTCCTCCACCTCCTCCTCTATATCTTATCTCCTCCTCCTCCACCTCCTCCTCCTCCACCTCCTCCTCCTCCTCCCCTCACCACCTCCTCCTCCACCACCTCCTCCTCCTCCTCCTCCTCCTCCTCCTCCTCCTCATCCTCCTCCTCCACCTCCTCCTCCTCCTCCTCCTCCTCCTCCTCCTCCTCCTCCTCCTCTTATATCTTATCTCCTCCTCCTCCACCTCCTCCTCCTCCTCCTCCTCTTATATCTTATCTCCTCCTCCTCCTCCAACTCTTCTTATCTCCTCCTCCTCCTCCTCCTCCTCCACCTCCTCCTCCTTCTCCTCCTCCTCATCCTCCTCCTCCTCCTCCACCTCCTCCTCCTCCTCCTCCTCCTCCATCTCCTCCTCCATCTCCTCCTCCTCCTCCTCCTCCTCCTCCTCTTATATCTTATCTCCTCCTCCTCCACCTCCTCCTCCTCCTCCTCCTCCTCTTATATCTTATCTCCTCCTCCTCCTCCTCCACCTCCTCTTATCTCCTCCTCCTCCTCCTCCTCTTATATCTTATCTCCTCCTCCTCCTCCTCCTCCTCCTCCTCCTCTTATATCTTATCTCCTCCTCCTCCTCCTCCTCCTCATTCCTCCTCCTCCACCTCCTCCTCCTCCTCTTATATCTTATCTCCTCCTCCTCCACCTCCTCCTCCTCCACCTCCTCTTATATCTTATCTCCTCCTCCTCCTCCTCCTGCTCCACCTCCTCTTATCTCCTCCTCCTCCTCCTCCATCTCCTCCACCTCCTCTTATATCTTATCTCCTCCTCCTCCTACTCCTGCCCCCCTCCTCTTATCTCCCCTCCTCCTCCACCTCCTCTTATCTCTTATCTCCTCCTCCTCCTCCTCCTCCACCTCCTCTTATCTCTTATCTCCTCCTCCTCCTCCTCACCTCCTCTTATCTCTTATCTCCTCCTCCTCCACCCCCCCACCACCACCTCCACCCCACCACCTCCACCCTCCCTCCTCCTCCTCCTCCTACCTCCTCTTATCTCTTATCTCCTCCTCCTCCTCCCTCCTCCACTTATCTCTATCTCCTCCTCCTCCTCCTCCTCCTCCTCCTCCTCTATCTCTTATCTCCTCCTCCTCCTCCTCCTCCTCTTATCTCTTATCTCCTCCTCCTCCTCCTCCTTCTCTTATCTCCTCCTCCTCCTCCACCTCCTCCTCCTCCTCCTTCTCTATCTCCTCCTCCTCCTCCTCCTCCTCCTCCTCCTCTTATCTCTTATCTCCTTCTCCCTCCTTAATCTCCTCCACCTCCTCTAACTCTTATCTCCTCCTCCTCCTCCTCCACCTTTATCTCTCTTATCTCTTATCTCCTCCTCCTCCTCCACCCACCTCCACCACCACCTCTCTTATCTCCTCCTCCTCCTCCTCCTCTTATCTCTTATCTCCTTCTCCTCCTCTATCTCCTCCTCCTCCTCTTATCTCCTCCTCCTCCTCCTCTTATCCTCCTCCTCTTCTCCTCCTCCTCCTCCTCCTCCTCTCCTCTTATCTCTTATCTCCTCCTCCTCCTCCTCCTCCTCCTCTTATATCTTATCTCCTCCTCCTCCTCCACCTCCTCCTCCACCTCCTCCTCCTCCTCTTATCTCCTCCTCCTCCTCCTCCTCCTCCTCCTCCTCCTCCTCCTCCTCCTCTTATATCTTATCTCCTCCTCCTCCACCTCCTCCTCCTCCTCCTCCTCCTCTTATATCTTATCTCCTCCTCCTCCTCCTCCACCTCCTCTTATCTCCTCCTCCTCCTCCTCCTCTTATATCTTATCTCCTCCTCCTCCTCCTCCTCCTCCTCCTCCTCCTCCTCATCCTCCTCCTCCACCTCCTCCTCCTCCTCTTATATCTTATCTCCTCCTCCTCCACCTCCTCCTCCTCCACCTCCTCTTATATCTTATCTCCTCCTCCTCCTCCTGCTCCACCTCCTCTTATCTCCTCCTCCTCCTCCTCCACCTCCTCCACCTCCTCTTATATCTTATCTCCTCCTCCTCCTACTCCTGCTCCCCCCTCCTCTTACTCTCCTCCTCCTCCTCCACCTCCTCTTATCTCTTATCTCCTCCTCCTCCTCCTCCTCCACCTCCTCTTATCTCTTATCTCCTCCTCCTCCTCCTCCACCTCCTCTTATCTCTTATCTCCTCCTCCTCCTCCCCCTCCACCTCCTCCTCCTCCTCCTCCTCCTCCTCCTCCTCCTCCTCCTCCTCCTCCTCCTCCTCCTCCTCTTATCTCTTATCTCCTCCTCCTCCTCCTCCTCCTCTTATCTCTTATCTCCTCTCTCCTCTCTCCTCCTCCTCCTCCTCCTCCTCCTCCTCTTATCTCTTATCTCCTCCTCCTCCTCCTCCTCCTCCTCCTCTTATCTCTTATCTCCTCCTCCTCCTCCACCTCCTCCTCCTCCTCCTTCTCTTATCTCCTCCTCCTCCTCCACCTCCTCCTCCTCCTCCTTCTCTTATCTCCTCCTCCTCCTCCTCCTCCTCCTCCTCCTCCTCCTCCTCTTATCTCTTATCTCCTTCTCCTCCTCTTATCTCCTCCACCTCCTCTTATCTCTTATCTCCTCCTCCTCCTCCTCCACCTTTATCTCTCTTATCTCTTATCTCCTCCTCCTCCTCCACCTCCTCCTCCTCCTCCTTCTCTCTATCTCCTCCTCCTCCTCCTCCTCTTATCTCTTATCTCCTTCTCCTCCTCTTATCTCCTCCTCCTCCTCTTATCTCCTCCTCCTCCTCCTCTTATCTCCTCCTCCTCTTATCTCCTCCTCCTCCTCCTCCTCCTCTTATCTCTTATCTCCTCCTCCTCCTCCTCCTCCTCCTCTTATATCTTATCTCCTCCTCCTCCTCCTCCTCCTCCTCTTATCTCCTCCTCCTCCTCCTCCTCCTCCTCCTCCTCCTCCTCCTCCTCCTCTTATCTCTTATCTCCTCCTCACAGTACATTTCCACCCTGGTCTCCAGAAACAGTCACAAACCTCACCTCAGTTTCTCTTCAAGACTCTAAATTCTCTCATAAATCCCCGTAATGAATCCCCTGTTGTGCCCTCACCTGCCCTCTGTGAAAACTTTCAAAAATTCTTCATTGACAAGGTCGCAGCACTCAGGCCCTCTGATACCTCTGCCAGCCCCCTCCCCCCGCCTCCCCCCCTTCCCCAGCCGGCTGTCTTCGAGCAGTTTGAGCCCACTACCCTATCCTCCCTCTCCGATGCAGTCAGACACCTGCAGCCTTCTAACTGCCCCTCTGACTGTCTACCCCCCCGTCTACTTAAGGATGCTACAGTCTTCAACACAGTTGCCCCCTTCCTTCTACTGTTGTTTAATTCCATCCTCTCCACTGGTTGTGTCCCGGCTGCCTTCAAGTTCGCCGTGGTGCAGCCACTACTAAAAAAACCCAACCTCGACCCCTCCATTCTCTCAAACTTCAGACCAATTTCCAAACTACCCTTCCTGTCTAAACTCCTCGAGCGAGAAGTCTACATCCAACTGAAAGCCTTTCTCACCAATAACAAAATCTATGAAAAATTCCAGTCTGGCTTCAGAACAGCCCACAGCACAGAAACTGCACTGCTGAGAGTGCTAAACGACCTGCTCTTAGTCGTTGACTCAGGGAGTCCTGTGATCCTAGTGCTCCTCGATCTCACAGCAGCCTTTGACACGGTGGATCACAGGATCCTGCTGTCTCGGCTTGAGCACCAAGTTGGCATCAAAGGCACAGCCCTGAAGTTCTTCCAGTCCTACCTGGCTGACAGGAGCTTCTCTGTCCTGCTTGGGGATTTCTTCTCCTCTGTTGCCCCCCTCACCTGTGGGGTCCCTCAGGGCTCTATACTAGGTCCCATCCTCTTCCTGTTATATATTTTACCCCTAGGGGACATCCTGGTCAAACACAACATCTCCTTCCACTGCTTTGCCGACGACGTCCAGCTATATCTGCCTCTTAAGGTTGATGGGCAGGCTGCACTCCAGCCACTGCTTGATTGTCTGGCTGACATCAGATCATGGATGGGTGAAAACTTCCTCAACCTGAATGAGAGCAAGACGGAGGTCATTATTTTTGGAAAAACCTCTCCGGCCTCGGTCACTGATGCCCTAGGCCCTCTAGCCTCCAACATCCGGCCTTCTGTCAAAAACCTTGGCGTTATTTTTGACAGTGCTTTTAAGTTTGAACAGCAGGTTAGTGCAGTGGTGAGGAGAAGCTTTTTCCACCTGAGAACTCTAGCCAAGACAAAAGCCTACCTGCCTCAGAGTGACCTGGAGAAAACTATCCATGCCTTCATCACATCACAACTGGACTACTGTAACGCCCTCTACACCGGCATGGATCAATTGCAGCTTCGCCGCCTGCAGTTGGTCCAAAACTCAGCCGCCAGACTCCTCACCTGCACTAAAAAACATGATCACATCACCCCGGTCCTCGCATCACTCCACTGGCTCCCCATCCGTCACCGCATCAACTATAAACTACTTCTAACTGTCTACAAATCCCTCCATGGTCTGGCCCCTACATACCTGTCTGACCTTCTGCACCACCACACCCCCTCCAGAGCTCTACGGTCAGCTGACCAGCTGCTGTTGGAGGTGCCCAGGTCCAGACTAAAGACAAGGGGCGACAGGACCTTCTCAGTAGCAGCCCCCAGACTCTGGAACTGCCTCCCCCTCCACATCCGTGCAGCGCAGTCCCTAAATGTCTTTAAGTCTCACTTAAAAACCCACCTCTTTTCTCTTGCCTACAATTAAAGTTGTTTGGTTGCTGTTTTGTTTTGTTTTGTTTTGTTTAGTTTTAGTCTCTTTTTTACCTTTGTCAATTCTGTATTTTATTGCACTTTTTGCACTTTTATGTGAAGCACTTTGGTGCGGCTCAGCCGTCTGTAAATGCGCTATATAAATAAATTTGACTTGACTTGACTTGACCTCCTCCTGCTCCTCCTCCTCCTCCTCTTATCTCCTCCTCCTCCTCCTGGAATCACCGTTCCACAGAGACGTTCTTCTCAAAGATCTTCTCTGTTAACATTCTGTTAAAAGTTTCACTTCTGGTTGTTTCTGGATCCTTTTCATTCATTCTGCCTCCATGAAACAAACAAACAAACAAACATGTTTACCTAACATGTTGCTTTGTTTACTTCTGTTTTCACCTTCATGACCTGATGACTATTGTTTCACTTTGATTTACTGGATCAACATTTGAACCCAAAACAACATAAAATTATATCAATCATGTTCAGTGAAGAATTTGTCAATCAACACAAAACTCGTTCCATCTGATATTGATCATTATTAATCTTTATTAATCTTTACTAATCTTTATTCCATCTGATATTGATCATTATTAATCTTTATTAATCTTTATTCCAGCTGATATTAATCATTATTAATCTTTATTCCAGCTGATATTGATCATTATTAATCTTTATTCCAGCTGATATTAATCATTATTAATCTTTATTCCATCTGATATTGATCATTATTAATCTTTATTCCAGCTGATATTAATCTTTATTAATCTTTATTCCAGCTGATATTAATCTTTATTAATCTTTATTCCAGCTGATATTGATCATTATTAATCTTTATTCCATCTGATATTGATCATTATTAATCTTTATTAATCTTTATTCCAGCTGATATTGATCATTATTAATCTTTATTCCATCTGATATTGATCATTATTAATCTTTATTAATCTTTATTCCAGCTGATATTGATCATTATTAATCTTTATTCCAGCTGATATTGATCATTATTAATCTTTATTAATCTTTATTCCAGCTGATATTGATCATTATTAATCTTTATTCCAGCTGACATTAATCATTATTAATCTTTATTCCAGCTGATATTAATCATTATTAATCTTTATTCCAGCTGATATTGATCATTATTAATCTTTATTAATCTTTATTCCAGCTGATATTAATCATTATTAATCTTTATTCCAGCTGATATTGATCATTATTAATCTTTATTCCATCTGATATTGATCATTATTAATCTTTATTCCATCTGATATTGATCATTATTAATCTTTATTCCAGCTGATATTAATCATTATTAATCTTTATTCCATCTGATATTGATCATTATTAATCTTTATTAATCTTTATTCCAGCTGATATTAATCATTATTAATCTTTATTCCAGCTGATATTGATCATTATTAATCTTTATTCCAGCTGATATTAATCTTTATTAATCTTTATTCCAGCTGATATTGATCGTTATTAATCTTTATTCCAGCTGATATTAATCATTATTAATCTTTATTCCATCTGATATTGATCATTATTAATCTTTATTCCAGCTGATATTAATCTTTATTAATCTTTATTCCATCTGATATTGATCATTATTAATCTTTATTCCAGCTGATATTAACCATTATTAATCTTTATTCCATCTGATATTGATCATTATTAATCTTTATTCCATCTGATATTGATCATTATTAATCTTTATTCCAGCTGATATTAATCTTTATTAATCTTTATTCCATCTGATATTGATCATTATTAATCTTTATTCCATCTGATATTGATCATTATTAATCTTTATTCCAGCTGATATTAACCATTATTAATCTTTATTCCAGCTGATATTAACCATTATTAATCTTTATTCCATCTGATATTGATCATTATTAATCTTTATTAATCTTTATTCCAGCTGATATTAACCATTATTAATCTTTATTAATCTTTACTAATCTTTATTCCATCTGATATTAATCATTATTAATCTTTATTCCAGCTGATATTGATCATTATTAATCTTTATTCCATCTGATATTGATCATTATTAATCTTTATTCCATCTGATATTGATCATTATTAATCTTTATTCCAGCTGATATTAATCTTTATTAATCTTTATTCCATCTGATATTAATCTTTATTAATCTTTATTCCATCTGATATTGATCATTATTAATCTTTATTCCAGCTGATATTGATCATTATTAATCTTTATTCCAGCTGATATTAATCTGGGTCTGATCCGCTACATGTTGATTATTGATCATTATTAATCTTTATTCCAGCTGATATTAATCATTATTAATCTTTATTCCAGCTGATATTGATCATTATTAATCTTTATTCCAGTTGATATTAATCATTATTAATCTTTATTCCATCTGATATTGATCATTATTAATCTTTATTCCAGCTGATATTAATCATTATTAATCTTTATTCCAGCTGACATTAATCATTATTAATCTTTATTCCAGCTGATATTAATCATTATTAATCTTTATTCCAGTTGATATTGATCATTATTAATCTTTATTCCAGCTGATATTAATCATTATTAATCTTTATTCCATCTGATATTAATCTGGGTCTGATCCGCTACGTGTTGATTATTGATTATTATTCATCTTTATTCCATCTGATATTAATCTGGGTCTGATCCGCTACGTGTTGATTATTGATCATTATTAATCTAAATTCCAGTTGATATTAATCTGGGTCTGATCCGCTACGTGTTGATTATTGATTATTATTAATCTTTATTCCAGTTGATATTAATCTGGGTCTGATCCGCTACGTGCTGTTTATTGATTATTATTAATCTTTATTCCAGCTGACATTAATCTGGGTCTGATCCGCTACGTGTTGATTATTGATTATTATTCATCTTTATTCCATCTGATATTAATCTGGGTCTGATCCGCTACGTGTTGATTATTGATCATTATTAATCTAAATTCCAGTTGATATTAATCTGGGTCTGATCCGCTACGTGTTGATTATTGATTATTATTAATCTTTATTCCAGTTGATATTAATCTGGGTCTGATCCGCTACGTGCTGTTTATTGATTATTATTAATCTTTATTCCAGCTGACATTAATCTGGGTCTGATCCGCTACGTGCTGCACCAGGACAACGTCCAGGAGACGATGGACACCTTTAAGTTCCTGGTGAAGGACAGTAAACCCAACGTGGTGATGGACAACGTCTTCCACATCCAGTGGTCCCTCATCAGCTTCCAGCACAAAAGGTTCCTACAGCGTCTGTTCCCTCACTGGGGTGGAATACTTTACTTTTTTATCATTGTTTATTATTATTATTTATTTATTTCTGTCCATAACTTAGTGAAGAAACATTGGAAGCCCATTTCCACCATTTTGATTTTTGAATTTTGGAAATAAACAGAATAATAACACAATATCTTTAGATAATGACGTGTATCCTTTGCTGCTGCTCATTACTTATTAAAAATAGTAATTGTATTGAAAAAGCTTCTTATTTTGAAAAGCTAAGTCATTATTTTCAAAAAGCTTCTCATTGTTTTCAAAACTAAGCCATTATTTTGAAAAACTAAGCCATTATTTTGAAAAACTAAGCCGTTATTTTTGAAAAAGCTCATTATTTTCAAAAACTAAGCTATTATTTTCAAAAAAAGCTAATTTTTTTGGGAAAACTAAGTCATTATTTTCAAAAACTAAGCTTAAATTTTGAAAAAGCTTCTCAATATTTTGAAAAACTAAGTCATTATTTTGAGGAAGTTTCTTATTTTGAAAATAAAGTTATTATTTTGAGAAAGTCTCACATTTTCTTGAAAAACTAGGTCATTTTTTTTCTTTATATTCATTTTAAAAAATATTTTAAGTTTCTCATTACTTTGAAAAACGTATCCTTATTTTGAAAAACCCAGTCATTATTTTTTTAAACATCTTATTTTGAAATTATAAGTCATTACTTATTATTTTGAAGGGAAAAAAGTAATTATTTGGATAAAAACAAAGGCATTATATTTGAAAAAGCTTCTTATTTTGACAAATAAAGCCATTTGAAAAAGTTTCTTATTTTGAAAAACAAAGCCATTATTTTGAAAAAGCTTCTTATTTGGAAAGAGTAATTTATAAGTCATTTTTGTGAGAAATATTTACAGGATGTTGTTTTTCTTTTTCTGGCAGAAATGTTCTTCCATCAGAAACTCACTTAATCGTTTTCCATCAGAGGTAAAATAACCTGTGATGTCACTTCCTGTCTCCACAGCTACAACGTGAGCGAGAAGGCGGGCGTGGTGGCGGTGACGGTGAAGCGAACCGGGAACCTGAACCAGTACGCCATCGTGCTCTGCCGCACTGAGCCGGGCGGCGCCACGTCCACCAGCAGCGCCGGGTCCAAACCGGGTCAGCAGGACTACGTGGAGTACGCCGGACAGGTAGCTCACCTGGAAACATGTTTACCTCATTATTACTGCTGTTGTTGTTGTTGTTGTTGTTGTTGTTGTTGTTGTTCACCGGACAGGTAGCTCACCTGGAACATGTTTACCTCATTATTACTGCTGTTGTTGTTGTTGTTGTTTGTGTCTTGTGTCTTGTTTTCTTCTTGTAGCTCCGGTTCACTCGATGATTCTCCTGTTAGGGTTGGGGTTAGGGTTAGGCCTCCTGTTTTAGGGTTGGGGGTTAGGGTGAGGCCTCCTGTTTTAGGGTTGGGGTTAGGGTTAGGCCTCCTGTTTAAGGGTTGGGGTTAGGGTCAGGCCTCCTGTTTTAGGGTTAGGGTTAGGGTTAGGGCCTCCTGTTTAAGGGTTGGGGTTAGGGGTCAGGCCTCCTGTTTTAGGGTTAGGGTTAGGGTGAGGCCCTCCTGTTTTAGGGTTGGGGTTTGGTTAGGCCTCCTGTTTTAGGGTTAGGGTTAGGGTTAGACCTCCTGTTTTAGGGTTAGGTTAGGCCTCCTGTTTTAGGGTTGGGGTTAGGGTTAGGCCTCCTGTTTTAGGGTTGGGGTTTGGTTAGGCCTCCTGTTTTAGGGTTGGGGTTTGGTTAGGCCTCCTGTTTTAGGGTTAGGGTTAGGCCTCCTGTTTTAGGGTTGGGGTTAGAGTTAGGCCTCCTGTTTTAGGGTTGGGGTTTGGTTAGGCCTCCTGTTTTAGGGTTGGGGTTTGGTTAGGCCTCCTGTTTTAGGGTTAGGGTTAGGCCTCCTGTTTTAGGGTTAGGTTAGGGTTAGGCCTCCTGTTTTAGGGTTGGGGTTAGGGTTAGGCCTCCTGTTTTAGGGTTGGGGTTTGGTTAGGCCTCCTGTTTTAGGGTTAGGGTTAGGCCTCCTGTTTTAGGGTTAGGTTAGGGTTAGGCCTCCTGTTTAAGGGTTGGGGTTAGGGTCAGGCCTCCTGTTTTAGGGTTAGGGTTAGGGTGAGGCCTCCTGTTTTAGGGTTGGGGTTTGGTTAGGCCTCCTGTTTTAGGGTTAGGGTTAGGGTTAGACCTCCTGTTTTAGGGTTAGGTTAGGCCTCCTGTTTTAGGGTTGGGGTTAGGGTTAGGCCTCCTGTTTTAGGGTTGGGGTTTGGTTAGGCCTCCTGTTTTAGGGTTGGGGTTTGGTTAGGCCTCCTGTTTTAGGGTTAGGGTTAGGCCTCCTGTTTTAGGGTTGGGGTTAGGGTTAGGCCTCCTGTTTTAGGGTTGGGGTTTGGTTAGGCCTCCTGTTTTAGGGTTGGGGTTTGGTTAGGCCTCCTGTTTTAGGGTTAGGGTTAGGCCTCCTGTTTTAGGGTTAGGTTAGGGTTAGGCCTCCTGTTTTAGGGTTGGGGTTAGGGTTAGGCCTCCTGTTTTAGGGTTGGGGTTTGGTTAGGCCTCCTGTTTTAGGGTTAGGGTTAGGCCTCCTGTTTTAGGGTTAGGGTTAGGCCTCCTGTTTTAGGGTTGGGGTTAGGGTTAGGCCTCCTGTTTTAGGGTTGGGGTTTGGTTAGGCCTCCTGTTTTAGGGTTGGGGTTTGGTTAGGCCTCCTGTTTTAGGGTTAGGGTTAGGCCTCCTGTTTTAGGGTTGGGGTTAGGGTTAGGCCTCCTGTTTTAGGGTTGGGGTTTGGTTAGGCCTCCTGTTTTAGGGTTGGGGTTTGGTTAGGCCTCCTGTTTTAGGGTTAGGGTTAGGCCTCCTGTTTTAGGGTTAGGTTAGGGTTAGGCCTCCTGTTTTAGGGTTGGGGTTAGGGTTAGGCCTCCTGTTTTAGGGTTGGGGTTTGGTTAGGCCTCCTGTTTTAGGGTTAGGGTTAGGCCTCCTGTTTTAGGGTTAGGTTAGGGTTAGGCCTCCTGTTTTAGGGTTAGGGTTAGGGTTAGGCCTCCTGTTTTAGGGTTAGGGTTTAGGTTAGGCCTCCTGTTTTAGGGTTAGGGTTTAGGTTAGGCCTCCTGTTTTAGGGTTAGAGTTAGGGTTAGGCCTCCTGTTTTAGGGTTATGGTTAGGGTTAGGCCTCCTGTTTTAGGGTTAGAGTTAGGGTTAGGCCTCCTGTTTTAGGGTTATGGTTAGGGTTAGGCCTCCTGTTTTAGGGTTAGAGTTAGGGTTAGGCCTCCTGTTTTTACTCCGCGGCCGTAGAACTCGTCTCTGCGACAGTAAAGTGTCTCTGATGTCTCATGTCGTGTTGACCCGCTGGTTTCTGTCCCGTTGGTTCTCAGGTGCAGTTTGACGAGCGCGAGGACACGAAGGTGTGCACCATCGTCATCAACGACGACGAGGTGTTCGAGGGGACGGAGAGCTTCAGCGTGGAGCTGAGCGTTCCCGTCTACGCTCTGCTGGGCGCCAACACGCTCGCCGCCGTCAACATCAACGACACCGAGGACGAACCCACGCTGCAGTTCGACAAGAAGACGTACCACGTCAACGAGAGCTCCGGGTTCATCCACGTTCCCGTCGAGAGGAAAGGTCAGATCAACACATTCATACCAAAACTCAGAGAAGAAACGCTGGAAGACCATTTCCACCATTAGATTTACAAAATAAAACCTGAATAATAACACAGTATCTTTACATAACGACTTGTTTCTTTGGCTGCTGCTCATTACTTTAAAAAAATAGTAATTTTATTGAAAAAGCTTCTTATTTTGAAGAGCTAACCTATCGTTTTGAAAAACTAAGCTATTATTATATATTATATATTAATATAATAATTTAAAAAAATATTAATTTAATAAGTATTTTTCAGAGCACTGTCTCTTTAACTACTGACCAATTAATTATCTAATATCAACAGATGTTTCTTTATATTTGCTCTTATATTCTTATCTGCTTGCTGCAACATTTCTTTAAGGTCATATGATCCTCATAATGATAATAATGATATTTTTGTGATTATTTTACTTTTTTACTAATTTACTTGTGCTTCAGTCCCAAATATTTAGTGTCTTTGATCCTGACTCCAATATAAAAGAAAGATATGTTATTTTTTAACAAAACTTGGCTCGAGATTACCAGTTTGTAAAGGTAAATCATCAGATTGAAGAAAGAGTCATTGTTTCATTTATTTTTAATCACTTATCAAAAGGACTTTATATATATATATATATATATATATATATATAAAAACTGTAAAAATCCAGTTTTGGCTGATAAAAACATTTACAGTGTTTCATTGTTACTGAAACTGAATTAACTCATTTATCATTTTACATCTTTTACTGTCATGGTTTAACAGTTTTTACCCTAAAATCTACAGACATTTTTTACAGCGAGTGTAAATCCTCCAGTAAAGTAACCTCCTCCTCTCCTCCTCCTCCTCTCTTCCTCCTCTCCTCCTCGTCTCTCCTCCTCTCTCCTCCAGGCGACTCCTCCTCCACGGTGTCGGCGCTCTGCTCCACGGTGGCGAGGTCGGCTCAGGGCAGCAGCCTCGTGTCTCTGGAGTCGGGCTCCGACTATAAGAGCCGCGGGACGAGCGGCGAGAACCGCGTGGTGCTGGGCCCCGGCGTCACCATGACGACCTGTGACGTCAAGCTCATCGACGACAGCGAGTACGAGCTGTCGGAGGAGTTCCAGCTGGTGCTGGCGGACGCCTCGGACAACGCCCGCGTCGGCGCCATCACCACGGCAACCGTGGTCATCGACGGCCCCAACGACGCCTCCACCGTCTCCCTGGGCAACGCCACCTTCACCTTCAGCGAAGACGCCGGTAGTGTCTCTGTGATCCTGACTACAATATAACAGAAACATCGATTAGTTTTGTCTGAAAAGATAAATCATCAGTTAGAAGAAAGATTCATTGTTTCATTTTTTTTTTAATCACCCGTCAGAACATTTCTTTTGGGGGTTTTACCAGGAACATTTTAAAATAGGCACATTAAAGCAGCTTCAAATAACTTTGTATCTTTTGCTGCTGCTCATTACTAAAAAAAAAATGGTAATTTTATTGAGAAAGCTTCTTATTTTGAAAATCTAAGCCATTATTTTGAAAAATGTTGTCATCATTTTAGAAAACACAGCTATTATTTTGGAAAAGCTTTTCATTATTTTGAAAAAACATCTCATTATTTTGAGAAAACATCTCATTATTTTGAAAAACTAAGTCATTATTTTGAGGAAGTTTCTTATTTATTATTTGAGGAATCGCTCATTATTTTGAAAAAACAAAGTTATTATTTTGAAAAAGTCTTACTTAAAAAAAAAAAAAACTAGGTAATTATTTTGAAAAGCTTAACTTTGTATATATTGCTGCTGCTCATTACTAAAAAAAATAGTAATTTTATTGAGAAAGCTTCTTATTTTGAAAATCCAAGCCATTATTTTGAAAAAACGTCTCAATAGTTTGGAAAACAAAGCCATTATTTTGAAAAAAAAGCTTCTCATTATTTTGAAAAAGCTTTTCATTATTTTGAAAAAAAAGCTTCTCATTATTTTGAAAAAGCTTTTCATTATTTTGAAAAAACATCTCATTATTTTGAAAAACTAAGTCATTATTTTGAGGAAGTTTCTTATTTATTATTTGAGGAATCGCTCATTTTTTTGAAAAAACAAAGTTATTATTCTGAAAAAGTCTTACTTTAAAAAAAAAAAACTAGGTCATTATTTTGAAAAGCTTAACTTTGTATCTATTGCTGCTGCTCATTATTAAAAAAAATAGTAATTTTATTGAGAAAGCTTCTTATTTTGAAAATCAAAGCCATTATTTTGAAAAAACGTCTCAATAGTTTGGAAAACAAAGCCATTATTTTGAAAAAAAAGCTTCTCATTATTTTGAAAAAGCTTTTCATTATTTTGAAAAAACATCTCATTATTTTGAAAAACTAAGTCATTATTTTGAGGAAGTTTCTTATTTATTATTTGAGGAATCGCTCATTATTTTGAAAAAACAAAGTTATTATTTTGAAAAAGTCTTACTTAAAAAAAAAAAAACTAGGTAATTATTTTGAAAAGCTTAACTTTGTATATATTGCTGCTGCTCATTACTAAAAAAAATAGTAATTTTATTGAGAAAGCTTCTTATTTTGAAAATCCAAGCCATTATTTTGAAAAATGTCTCAATAGTTTGGAAAACAAAGCCATTATTTTGAAAAAAAAGCTTCTCATTATTTTGAAAAAGCTTTTCATTATTTTGAAAAAATATCTCATTATTTTGAAAAACTAAGTCATTATTTTGAGGAAGTTTCTTATTTATTATTTGAGGAATCGCTCATTATTTTGAAAAAACAAAGTTATTATTTTGAAAAAGTCTTACTTTAAAAAAAAAAAACTAGGTAATTATTTTGAAAAGCTTAACTTTGTATATATTGCTGCTGCTCATTACTAAAAAAAATAGTAATTTTATTGAGAATGCTTCTTATTTTGAAAATCCAAGCCATTATTTTGAAAAAACGTCTCAATAGTTTGGAAAACAAAGCCATTATTTTGAAAAAAAGCTTCTCATTATTTTGAAAAAGCTTTTCATTATTTTGAAAAAATATCTCATTATTTTGAAAAACTAAGTCATTATTTTGAGGAAGTTTCTTATTTATTATTTGAGGAATCGCTCATTATTTTGAAAAAACAAAGTTATTATTTTGAAAAAGTCTTACTTTAAAAAAAAAAAACTAGGTAATTATTTTGAAAAGCTTAACTTTGTATATATTGCTGCTGCTCATTACTAAAAGAAATAGTAATTTTATTTTTGAAAAATGTCTCAATAGTTTGGAAAACAAAGCCATTATTTTGAAAAACGTTTCAATATTTTGGAAAACAAAGCCATTATTTTGAAAAAAAGCTTCTCATTAATTTGAAAAATCGTGTTAATATTAGCGAAACCTTACTCCGTGTCTGCAGGAACGATAGAGATCCCGGTGCTGCGCCTCGGCAGCGACCTGTCCTCCGTCACGTCGGTGTGGTGCGCCACCCGACCCTCCGACCCGCCGTCGGCCAGCCCCGGGGTCGACTACATCCCCAGCTCCAAGAAGGTGGAGTTCAAACCTGGAAGAACCGAGGAGGTGAGAGACACATAGACAGATATCTAAAAGTTAAGAACCCTGGAAGAACCGAGGAGGTGAGAGACTCATAGACAGATATCTAAAAGTTAAGAAACCTGGAAGAACCGAGGAGGTGAGAGACTCATAGACAGATATCTAAAAGTTAAGAAACCTGGAAGAACCGAGGAGGTGAGAGACTCATAGACAGATATCTAAAAGTTAAGAAACCTGGAAGAACCGAGGAGGTGAGAGACTCATAGACAGATATCTAAAAGTTAAGAAACCTGGAAGAACCGAGGAGGTGAGAGACTCATAGACAGATATCTAAATGTTAAGAAACCTGGAAGAACCGAGGAGGTGAGAGACTCATAGACAGATATCTAAAAGTTAAGAAACCTGGAAGAACCGAGGAGGTGAGAGACTCATAGACAGATATCTAAAAGTTAAGAAACCTGGAAGAACCGAGGAGGTGAGAGACTCATAGACAGATATCTAAAAGTTAAGAAACCTGGAAGAACCGAGGAGGTGAGAGACTCATAGACAGATATCTAAAAGTTAAGAAACCTGGAAGAACCGAGGAGGTGAGAGACTCATAGACAGATATCTAAAAGTTAAGAAACCTGGAAGAACCGAGGAGGTGAGAGACTCATAGACAGATATCTAAAAGTTAAGAAACCTGGAAGAACAGAGGAGGTGAGAGACTCATAGACAGATATCTAAAAGTTAAGAAACCTGGAAGAACAGAGGAGGTGAGAGACTCATAGACAGATATCTAAAAGTTAAGAAACCTGGAAGAACAGAGGAGGTGAGAGACTCATAGACAGATATCTAAAAGTTAAGAAACCTGGAAGAACCGAGGAGGTGAGAGACTCATAGACAGATATCTAAAAGTTAAGAAACCTGGAAGAACCGAGGAGGTGAGAGACTCATAGACAGATATCTAAAAGTTAAGAAACCTGGAAGAACCGAGGAGGTGAGAGACTCATAGACAGATATCTAAAAGTTAAGAAACCTGGAAGAACCGAGGAGGTGAGAGACTCATAGACAGATATCTAAAAGTTAAGAAACCTGGAAGAACCGAGGAGGTGAGAGACTCATAGACAGATATCTAAAAGTTAAGAAACCTGGAAGAACCGAGGAGGTGAGAGACTCATAGACAGATATCTAAAAGTTAAGAAACCTGGAAGAACCGAGGAGGTGAGAGACTCATAGACAGATATCTAAAAGTTAGGAAACCTGTATGAACGGAGGAGGTGAGAGACAGCAGGATATCTAACAGTTACAGTCAACTTTACAGCTTAAAGACTTTTATATTCAGGCTTCATTCATGTTACTGTTTCTAATAGAAACTTTCAGAACCTTTGATCCGTTCAAGGATCAAAGGATCAAGGACTGTCGGAAAGTTCATATTTCGACAATAACGCCTGTTTATTTACTGTAAGAGCCATTATGCTTTGATTGTTTATTTATTTGTTTGTTCAGCTGTATGACTGATTGTTAGTTAATGAAGATATCAGGTATATGACCGATTGTTGTGAGTTTTTTGACCGCAGAAATGTGATGTTTAAGTTGGAAATATAACTTTATTTGTTTAAGAAGGAAGTACACTTTTGTTTGGAAACGTTACAATAAGTGGCGTCTTCTTTGAGCAGCAGTCGGGTCGCTACATTTACAGTTTCTCTCTATGATTAATGGTCTATTTGCGGATCTTTCCTCTGTATCTTTAAAACAACCTACTGGTCTATTTGCTGATCTTTCCTCTATATCTTTAAAACAACCTACTGGTCTATTTGCTGATCTTTCCTCCATGTCTTTAAAACAACCTACTGGTCTATTTGCTGATCTTTCCTCTATATCTTTAAAACAACCTACTGGTCTATTTGCTGATCTTTCCTCCATGTCTTTAAAACAACCTACTGGTCTATTTGCTGATCTTTCGTCCGTATCTTTAAAACAACCTACTGGTCTATTTGCTGATCTTTCGTCCGTATCTTTAAAACAACCTACTGGTCTATTTGCTGATCTTTCGTCCGTATCTTTAAAACAACCTACTGGTCTATTTGCTGATCTTTCCTCTGTATCTTTAAAACAACCTACTGGTCTATTTGCTTTACTTTCCTTCGTATCTTTAAAACAACCTACTGGTCTATTTGCTGATCTTTCCTCCGTATCTTTAAAACAACCTACTGGTCTATTTGCTGATCTTTCCTCTGTATCTTTAAAACAACCTACTGGTCTATTTGCTGATCTTTCCTCTGTATCTTTAAAACAACCTACTGGTCTATTTGCTGATCTTTCCTCTGTATCTTTAAAACAACCTACTGGTCTATTTGCTGATCTTTCCTCTGTATCTTTAAAACAACCTACTGGTCTATTTGCTGATATTTCCTCTGTATCTTTAAAACAACCTACTGGTCTATTTGCTGATCTTTCCTCCGTATCTTTAAAACAACCTACTGGTGTAAAGTTCCTTTCCGTTGTCCCAGACCTGCAGTCTGACCATCATGGACGACATCCAGAACCCGTCGATGGAAGGATCCGAGTCCTTCGTGGTGTTCCTGAGCTCTCCTCAGGGCGCCGTGCTGCAGGAGCCGTACGAGGCCAACGTGGTCATCACCGACACCTTCCAGGACAGTACGTAAAAAAACAACAACACATCCATTTATCTCTTCGTTTCATGCTACAGACATCAACCTCACCGCTGCTTCTCCCTCAGTTCCCAGCATGCAGTTTGAGAAGAGCGCCTACACCGTGAAGGAGAAAGACGGCGTGCTGCACCTGCCCGTCATCCGCTCCGGCGACCTGTCCGTCACGTCCTCGGTGCGCTGCTTCACCCGCACCATGTCGGCCGCCGTGATGGACGACTTCCAGGAGCGCCGGAACGCCGACGAGTCCCGCATCACCTTCCTCCGAGGAGAGAAGGTAGGAAACGATCCTCTGTTCACTGGTGGAAACATGACTAGACAACCTCTTCCATTTATTATTAATGTCTGGTGCAACTAAAGGGAACAACAACAACAAACACAGCTGATATCTAAACATTTAACATGGTTTTATTGATCATGATTCTGGTTATTATCAATAAAACCATGTTAAATGTCTAGATATCAGCTCTGAAATTAAACTCTTATCAGATATTTTTGTTGTTATCATTATATTTGTCCAAACAAATGAACCTTTAGTTGAACCAGACATTAAAATGAACAAGAAACTGAAGAAAACAACAAACAACAAACAACATTTTTTTGTCATTTTTGGTTGTTTTGTGTCTATTATGATAATTTTGTGTCATTTTTTGGTCATTTTTACATCTATTTTTGGTTCTTTTGTGTCTATTTCGATAATTTTGTGTCATTTTTTTGTCATTTTTACATCTATATTTACTCAATTTGTGTCTATTTTGATAATCTTGTGTCATATTTTTGTCATTTTTGCATCTATTTTTGGTTGTTTTATGTCTTTTTTGGTAATTTTTTGCCTCTATTTTTTGTCAATTTGTGTCTTTTTTTATTCATTTTTATTCATACAGTCATGGAAACATTCTTGATAATAACCAAAATCATTAACAATAAAACCACAATAAAATATCTAGATATCAGCTCTTAAATTAAACTTTTATCAGATATTTTTGTTGTTATCATTATATTTGTCCAAACAAATTAACCTTTAGTTGAACCAGACATTAAAATGAACAAGAAATTAAAGAAAACAAGGAGGTCTAATAATTTTTTACATGACTGTATGTTTTTTTCTTTGATCCGTTCAAATGTTTTTGTTTGTTTGTTTGTTTTCCAGGTGAAAAACTGCTCCGTTCACATCAACGACGACTCTGTTTTCGAGCCGGAGGAGGAGTTCCAGGTGCATCTTGGGACGCCGCTGGGCGACCACTGGAGCGGCGCCATGGTGGGCGCCAGCGATGTCGTCACCATCACCATCACCAACGATGAAGACGGTGAGCAGAAAACACACAGCAGATCTGAAATGATTCTGTAAATATCACACGTGACCTTTGACCTGGTTCCTTCCAGCTCCGACCATCGAGTTCCAGCAGGTGTCCTACCAGGTCCGAGAGCCTCCTGGTCCCGACGGCATCGAGGTGCTCAACATCAAAGTGATCCGCCACGGAGATCTGGACCGGACCTCCAAGATCCGCTGCAGCACCCGGGACGGATCAGCCCAGTCCGGAGTCGACTACAACCCCAAGAGCAGAGTGCTGAAATTCACCCCAGGTCAGAGGTCACACAAAAACAAGCGTTTAAGGGCCTTTTTTGCTTTTTTTTTACATTTTCCTCTTTGTTTCCTCTGCAACATATAAAATCAGCACAATCATGGCTAGAAGTGGGAACAACTCCAACATGTCTTTGTGCAGAATAACACAGTTAGAATGACAGAAATCAGAGAAAAAGTTGATTTTCTCTGATAAATTTCTGGCATAAATGTTGTTACAAACACAAAAAACATAAAATGTCCAAAAGAAGACACAAAAAAGACTCAAAATGACCATAAAAAGACACAAAAAGATATAAAATGACCATAAAAGACACAAAAGGACTTAAAATGTCCAAAAAAAAGACACAAAATAGGCGTAAAATGACCAAAAAAAGACCTAAAATGACCATGAAAAGACGCAAACATCTTAAAATGACTGTAAAAAAGGCAAAAAGACGTAAAATGACCAAAAGAAGACAAAAAATCTCTTTCTACAACAAACGGAGGATTTTTCATGATTTTTTTAAAGAAAACATACGTGGAGAGTTCAGAATTTGAAAGTGGTCCTAGAATTGAACCCTGAGGAACTCCACAATATAACTGACACTTGTAGAATAAAGACATTCTGACACTAATATCAACATTTTAAGACAAGTTTTAGTCACTTTTTATAATGGAAATGTAATCCATTCAACGACTGTCAGAAAGCTCATATTCCGGCATATAATGCCTGTTGTTACGGTTTCTTTCTACGGTTAATGGTGTATTCTCGGGGATCTTTTAAAGAAAACATGTTAATAAAAACTCTGGCGGGTTCAGAGGGTTAAAGGAAGGTTAAAGATGTTTTTATATCTCAGGTTCTAACGTTCCTCTTTGCTCTGCAGGGATGGACCACATCCTCTTCAAAGTGGAGATTCTGTCCAATGAGGACAGAGAATGGCACGAGTCCTTCTCATTGGTCCTCGGCCCCGACGACCCCGTGGAGGCGGTGCTTGGCGAGATCACCATGGCGACAGTGACCATCCTGGACCAGGAGGCGTCAGGCAGCCTGATCCTCCCCGCCACGCCCATCGTAAGAAACGATCTGTTGGCTTTAGATGAAGAAGTGACGTAAATAATTCTTATGTGTCGTTTTTGTTAATTTTTACATCTATTTTTGGTTGTTTTGTTTCTTTTTTGGTAATTTTTGCATCTATTTTTTATCATTTTGTGTCTTCTTCGCGCCCATCATATGAAACGTTAAACAACAAACTGTTCCTGTTGCCTTTAGATGAAAAAGTGACGTGAATAATTGTTTTTTGTCTTTTGTTCATTTTTACATCCATGTTTGGATGTTTTGTGTCTTTTTTGGTCATTTTTACATCCATTTTTGGTTGTTTTGTTTCTTTTTTAGTCATTTTTACATCTATTTTTGGTTGTTTTGTGTCTTTTTTAGACATTTTTACATCCATTTTTGGCTGTTTTGTGTCTTTTTTGGTCATTTTTACATCCATTGTTGGTTGTTTTGTGTCTTTTTTTAATCATTTTTACATCTATTTTTTATCATTTTGTGTCTTCTTCGCGCCCATCGTAAGAAACGTTAAACAACAAACTGTTTCTGTGGCCTTTAGATGAAAAAGTGACTTAAATAATTGTCTTGTGTCTTTTGTTCATTTTTACATCCATTTTTGGTCATTTTTTGTCTTTTTTGGTCATTTTTACATCTATTTTTGGTAATTTTTTGTCTTTTTTGGTAATTTTTGCATCTATTTTTTAACATTTTGTGTCTTCTTCGCGCCCATCGTAAGAAACGTTAAACAACAAACTGTTTCTGTGGGCTTTAGATGAAAAAGTGACTTAAATACTTGTCTTGTGTCTTTTGTTCATTTTTACATCCATTTTTGGTTGTTTTGTTTCTTTTTTAGTCATTTTTACATCCATTTTTGGCTGTTTTGTGTCTTTTTTGGTCATTTTTACATCCATTGTTGGTTGTTTTGTGTCTTTTTTTAGTCATTTTTACATCTATTTTTTATCATTTTGTGTCTTCTTCACGGCCATCGTAAGAAACGTTAAACAACAAACTGTTTCTGTGGGCTTTAGATGAAAAAGTGACTTAAATAATTGTCTTGTGTCTTTTGTTCATTTTTACATAAATTTTTGGTTGTTTTGTGTCTTTTTTGGTCATTTTTACATATATTTTTGGTCATTTTTTGTCTTTTTTGGTAATTTTTGCATCTATTTTTTAACATTTTGTGTCTTCTTCGCGCCCATCGTAAGAAACGTTAAACAACAAACTGTTTCTGTGGGCTTTAGATGAAAAAGTGACTTTAATTGTCTTGTGTCTTTTGTTCATTTTTACATCCATTTTTGGTTGTTTTGTGTCTTTTTTGGTCATTTTTACATCCATTTTTGGTTGTTTTGTGTCTTTTTTAGACATTTTTACATCCATTTTTGACTGTTTTGTGTCTTTTTTGGTCATTTTTACATCCATTGTTGGTTGTTTTGTGTCTTTTTTGGTCATTTTTACATCTATTTTTGGAAATTTTTTGTCTTTTTTGGTAATTTTTGCATCTATTTTTTAACATTTTGTGTCTTCTTCATGCCCATGATAAGAAACGTTACACAACAAACTGTTTCTGTGGGCTTGAAAAAGTGAATAATCCACCCAGTGTGTGTTCATGTTTAAAGCCAACCTCGTCCTAAGTATCCGTGCTGCTGCGTCCCCGTCAGGTGGTGTCTCTGGCCGACTACGACCACGTCCAGGAGGCGACCAGGGAGGGCAGCAGGAAGACGCCGTCCCCGGGTTACCCCCTGGTCTGCGTCACGCCCTGCGACCCTCACTACCCCAAATACTCTGTGATGAAGGAGCGCTGCGAGGAGGCCGGCATCAACCAGACGCAGCTTCACTTCTCGTGGGAGGTGGCGGCGCCCACCGACACCAGCGGCGCCCGCTCCCCCTTCGAGACGGTGACGGACACCACGCCGTACACCAGCGTCAACCACATGGTGAGCTGGGATTCCTCATCCTTGGGCCTCCTTTTGGCTTTCTAACTTCAGATTTTCATCATTTTGTCCGTTTTAATGCATGTGGAATACATTTTGGAAGTTTAACCTCAAGTCTGTAATAAACTGTGTATCCAAAATACAGAAATTTAGACCCTTCAGGGCAAAAATGTCCCCATTGAAACCCATTAAAACCACTATTTCTAATCCCACTGTCGTTACAGTATAAAATCATTATTCTACTATAAGTTTTCACTCCACTTCACGTATTTTCTTCTTTTATGAAGCTTATTGCTGCTGTATTAAACAGCGCTGCAGTGATAAGTTGCATCAAAATAAATGTTGTCAATCACTGGCATCAGAATCAGGACTGAAGTTGATTAAAAGATTTAACTTTGTGAAAGTGGAAAAATATATAAATATATATATACATATAAATAACATATATATATAGCATATACATAACATAACATATATATTAATAAACATTAAACATCTTATTTTAGAACTGAAATGTAGAAAGAAAAAAAGTCCAGAACAGCCGTTTCTTCTCTTCTCTGAGTGTCTGAGTCTTTGAGTCTCTGAGTCTCTGAGTCTCTGAGTCTCTGTGTCTCTGAGTCTCTGTGTCTTTGTGTCTTTGTGTCTTTGAGTCTCTGAGTCTATGAGTCTATGAGTCTCTGAGTCTCTGAGTCTCTGTGTCTTTGTGTCTTTGTGTCTTTGAGTCTCTGAGTCTCTGAGTCTTTGAGTCTCTGTGTCTTTGAGTCTCTGAGTCTTTCAGTCTCTGAGTCTCTGAGTCTCTGTGTCTTTGTGTCTTTGAGTCTCTGAGTCTTTGAGTCTCTGGTCTCTGAGACTCTGAGTCTTTGAGTCTCTGGTCTCTGAGTCTTTGAGTCTCTGAGTCTCTGAGTCTCTGGTCTCTGAGTCTTTGAGTCTTTGAGTCTCTGAATCCCTGAGTCTCTGAGTCTTTGAGTCTCTGAGTCTCTGAGTCTCTGAGTCTCTGAGTCTCTGGTCTCTGAGTCTTTGAGTCTCTGAGTCCTCTCTGGTCCCTCTCAGGTCCTGGACAGTATTTATTTCAGCCGGCGGTTCCATGTGCGCTGCGTGGCCCAGGCCCGGGACAAGGCGGGTCACCTGGGGACGCCGCTGAGGAGCAACATGGTGACCATCGGCACCGAGGGCTCCATCTGCCACACCCCCGTCACCACGGGAACCGCCAGAGGCTTCCAGGCCCAGTCCTTCATCGCCACGCTCAAATACCTGGACGTCAAGCACAAGGAGCACCCCAACCGGTCAGGACCAAAGGCTGCTTCTCACATTCTGGGGACATGCTTATCAACTTAAAGACGGACAGCATTTAGAGGGGGGGGGGGACACAGGGGACATGTCCCTGCACTCTTTAAAAAGGCCGTTTTGGTCCCATGTAGTTTTTACCGTCCAATAGAGAAGCGTCAGGCACTAGGACCAAGCGGAAAACAGCTGCTCAAGCTGAAGGCTGTTTCCCTTAGTTTAGTAATAGTTATAGTTATAGTTATAGTTATAGTTATAGTTATAGTAATAGTAATAGGAACAGGAATAGTTATAGTTATAGTTATAGTTATAGGAATAGTTATAGTAATAGTTATAGTTATAGTTATAGTTATAGTTATAGTAATAGTTATAGTTATAGTTACAGTAATAGTTATAGTAATAGTTATAGTAATAGTTATAGTTATAGTAATAGTTATAGTAATAGTTATAGTTATAGTTATAGTTATAGTAATAGTAATAGTTATAGTTATAGTTATAGGAATAGTTATAGTTATAGTTATAGTAATAGTAATAGTTATAGTAATAGTTATAGTAATAGTTATAGTTATAGTTATAGGAATAGTTATAGTAATAGTTATAGTAATAGTTATAGTTATAGTTATAGTTATAGTAATAGTTATAGTAATAGTTATAGTTATAGTAATAGTTATAGTAATAGTTATAGTTATAGTTATAGTTATAGTAATAGTAATAGTTATAGTTATAGTTATAGGAATAGTTATAGTTATAGTTATAGTTATAGTAATAGTAATAGTTATAGTAATAGTTATAGTAATAGTTATAGTTATAGTTATAGGAATAGTAATAGTAATAGTTATAGTAATAGTTATAGTTATAGTTATAGTAATAGTTATAGTTATAGTTATAGTAATAGTAATAGTTATAGTAATAGTTATAGTAATAGTTATAGTTATAGTTATAGTTATAGGAATAGTTATAGTTATAGGAATAGGACTAGTTATAGTTTAGTTATAGTTTAGTAATAGTTATAGTTTTAGTTATAGTAATAGTTATAGTAATAGGAATAGTTATAGTTTAGTTATAGTTTAGTAGTAGTAATAGGAATAGTAATAGTTTTCCTCTATAACCGTATCATCAAAATTGATGATTTTTAGGTCAAACCAAAAAAAAGGAAACAGTAAAGTTAAAAGTAACAATATAAAACCAGAAGAACTAGTAGAAAACACAGTGAACTGAAAGAGTTTGAGTTTTATTAAAGATACCTGTGTCCCCAACCTCTGAAACCAACATGTTGTCCATGGATTAAAGGGTTAAACTGTATTTCCTGGTTGTTTAAAGGGTTAAACTGTATTTCCTGGTTGTTTAAAGGGTTAAACTGTATTTCCTGGTTGTTTAAAGGGTTAAACGGTATTTACTGGTTGTTTAAAGGGTTAAACGGTATTTCCTGGTTGTTTAAAGGGTTAAACTGTATTTCCTGGTTGTTTAAAGGGTTAAACGGTATTTCCTGGTTGTTTAAAGGGTTAAACTGTATTTCCTGGTTGTTTAAAGGGTTAAACGGTATTTACTGGTTGTTTAAAGGGTTAAACGGTATTTCCTGGTTGTTTAAAGGGTTAAACTGTATTTCCTGGTTGTTTAAAGGGTTAAACGGTATTTCCTGGTTGATTAAA